>NC_069506.1:299197900-299217900 GCF_027579735.1 Bombina bombina | reverse complement strand
GATGGTTGATGTACGCAACAGTCGTCATGTTGTCTGATTGAAACCGTATGAACTTGGCCTTTGCTAGCTGAGGCCAAGCCTTGAGAGCATTGAATATCGCTCTCAGTTCCAGAATATTTATCGGTAGAAGAGATTCTTCCCGAGACCAAAGACCCTGAGCTTTCAGGGGTCCCCAGACCGCGCCCCAGCCCATCAGACTGGCGTCGGTCGTGACAATGACCCACTCTGGTCTGCGGAAGGTCATCCCTTGTGACAGGTTGTCCAGGGACAGCCACCAACGGAGTGAGTCTCTGGTCCTCTGATTTACTTGTATCTTCGGAGACAAGTCTGTATAGTCCCCATTCCACTGACTGAGCATGCACAGTTGTAATGGTCTTAGATGAATGCGCGCAAAAGGAACTATGTCCATTGCCGCTACCATCAAACCTATTACTTCCATGCACTGCGCTATGGAAGGAAGAGGAACGGAATGAAGTGTTTGACAAGAGTTTAGAAGTTTTGTTTTTCTGGCCTCTGTCAGAAAAATCCTCATTTCTAAGGAGTCTATTATTGTTCCCAAGAAGGGAACCCTTGTCGACGGAGATAGAGAACTCTTTTCCACGTTCACTTTCCATCCGTGAGATCTGAGAAAGGCCAGGACTATGTCCGTGTGAGCCTTTGCTTGAGGAAGGGACGACGCTTGAATCAGAATGTCGTCCAAGTAAGGAACTACTGCAATGCCCCTTGGTCTTAGTACCGCTAGAAGGGACCCTAGTACCTTTGTGAAAATCCTTGGAGCAGTGGCTAATCCGAAAGGAAGCGCCACGAACTGGTAATGCTTGTCCAGGAATGTGAACCTTAGGAACCGATGATGTTCCTTGTGGATAGGAATATGTAGATACGCATCCTTTAAATCCACCGTGGTCATGAATTGACCTTCCTGGATGGAAGGAAGAATTGTTCGAATGGTTTCCATTTTGAACGATGGAACCTTGAGAAACTTGTTTAAGATCTTGAGATCTAAGATTGGTCTGAACGTTCCCTCTTTTTTGGGAACTATGAACAGATTGGAGTAGAACCCCATCCCTTGTTCTCCTAATGGAACAGGATGAATCACTCCCATTTTTAACAGGTCTTCTACACAATGTAAGAATGCCTGTCTCTTTATGTGGTCTGAAGACAATTGAGACCTGTGGAACCTCCCCCTTGGGGGAAGCCCCTTGAATTCCAGAAGATAACCTTGGGAGACTATTTCTAGTGCCCAAGGATCCAGAACATCTCTTGCCCAAGCCTGAGCAAAGAGAGAGAGTCTGCCCCCCACCAGATCCGGTCCCGGATCGGGGGCCAACATTTCATGCTGTCTTGGTAGCAGTGGCAGGTTTCTTGGCCTGCTTTCCCTTGTTCCAGCCTTGCATTGGTCTCCAGGCTGGCTTGGCTTGAGAAGTATTACCCTCTTGCTTAGAGGACGTAGCACTTGGGGCTGGTCCGTTTCTACGAAAGGGACGAAAATTAGGTTTATTTTTGGCCTTGAAAGACCTATCCTGAGGAAGGGCGTGGCCCTTACCCCCAGTGATATCAGAGATAATCTCTTTCAAGTCAGGGCCAAACAGCGTTTTCCCCTTGAAAGGAATGTTAAGTAGTTTGTTCTTGGAAGACGCATCCGCTGACCAAGATTTCAACCAAAGCGCTCTGCGCGCCACAATAGCAAACCCAGAATTTTTCGCCGCTAACCTAGCCAATTGCAAAGTGGCGTCTAGGGTGAAAGAATTGGCCAATTTGAGAGCACGGATTCTGTCCATAATCTCCTCATAAGGAGGAGAATCACTATCGATCGCCTTTACTAGCTCATCGAACCAGAAACACGCGGCTGTAGTGACAGGGACAATGCATGAAATTGGTTGTAGAAGGTAACCTTGCTGAACAAACATCTTTTTAAGCAAACCTTCTAATTTTTTATCCATAGGATCTTTGAAAGCACAACTATCTTCTATGGGTATAGTGGTGCGTTTGTTTAAAGTAGAAACCGCTCCCTCGACCTTGGGGACTGTCTGCCATAAGTCCTTTCTGGGGTCGACCATAGGAAACAATTTTTTAAAAATGGGGGGAGGGACGAAAGGTATACCGGGCCTTTCCCATTCTTTATTTACAATGTCCGCCACCCGCTTGGGTATAGGAAAAGCTTCTGGGAGCCCCGGGACCTCTAGGAACTTGTCCATTTTACATAGTTTCTCTGGGATGATCAAATTCTCACAATCATCCAGAGTGGATAATACCTCCTTAAGCAGAGCGCGGAGATGTTCCAACTTAAATTTAAATGTAATCACATCGGGTTCAGCTTGTTGAGAAATTTTCCCTGAATCTGAAATTTCTCCCTCAGACAAAACCTCCCTGGCCCCCTCAGACTGGTGTAGGGGCATTTCAGAACCATTATCATCAGCGTCCTCATGCTCTTCAGTATCTAAAACAGAGCAGTCGCACTTGCGCTGATAAGTGGGCATTTTGGCTAAAATGTTTTTGATAGAATTATCCATTACAGCCGTTAATTGTTGCATAGTAAGGAGTATTGGCGCGCTAGATGTACTAGGGGCCTCCTGAGTGGGCAAGACTGGTGTAGACGAAGGAGGGAATGATGCAGTACCATGCTTACTCCCCTCACTTGAGGAATCATCTTGGGCATCATTTTCAGTGTCACATAAATCACATCTATTTAAATGAGAAGGAACCTTGGCTTCCCCACATTCAGAACACAGTCTATCTGGTAGTTCAGACATGTTAAACAGGCATAAACTTGATAACAAAGTACAAAAAACGTTTTAAAATAAAACCGTTACTGTCACTTTAAATTTTAAACTGAACACACTTTATTACTGCAATTGCGAAAAAGTATGAAGGAATTGTTCAAAATTCACCAAAATTTCACCACAGTGTCTTAAAGCCTTAAAAGTATTGCACACCAAATTTGGAAGCTTTAACCCTTAAAATAACGGAACCGGAGCCGTATTTATCTTTAACCCCTTTACAGTCCCTGGTATCTGCTTTGCTGAGACCCAACCAAGCCCAAAGGGGAATACGATACCAAATGACGCCTTCAGAAAGTCTTTTCTATGTATCAGAGCTCCTCACACATGCGACTGCATGTCATGCTTCTCAAAAACAAGTGCGCAATACCGGCGCGAAAATGAGGCTCTGCCTATGATTAGGGAAAGCCCCTAGAGAATAAGGTGTCTAAAACAGTGCCTGCCGATATTATTTTACAAAAATACCCAGATTAAATGATTCCTCAAGGCTAAATATGTGTATATATGTAGCCCAGAAAATGTCTACAGTCTTAATAAGCCCTTGTGAAGCCCTTATTTACTGTCTGAATAAAAATGGCTTACCGGATCCCATAGGGAAAATGACAGCTTCCAGCATTACATCGTCTTGTTAGAATGTGTCATACCTCAAGCAGCAAAAGACTGCTCACTGTTCCCCCAACTGAAGTTAATTCCTCTCAACAGTCCTGTGTGGAACAGCCATGGATTTTAGTAACGGTTGCTAAAATCATTTTCCTCTTACAAACAGAAATCTTCATCTCTTTTCTGTTTCAGAGTAAATAGTACATACCAGCACTATTTTAAAATAACAAACTCTTGATTGAATAAAAAAAACTACAGTTAAACACTAAAAAACTCTAAGCCATCTCCGTGGAGATGTTGCCTGTACAACGGCAAAGAGAATGACTGGGGTAGGCGGAGCCTAGGAGGGATCATGTGACCAGCTTTGCTGGGCTCTTTGCCATTTCCTGTTGGGGAAGAGACTATCCCACAAGTAAGGATGACGCCGTGGACCGGACACACCTATGTTGGAGAAAAAATGTTTTGTTCTCTTTATTCTTTGTTGCAGAGATATCTAGATAGGTAGCATGTACATTTCTGTAGCACAACATGACAGGAAATAGTGCTGCCATCTAGTGCTCTAATGCAGTGTTTTTCAACCAGTGTGCCGTGGCACACTAGTGTGCCGTGAGAGATCCTCAGGTGTGCCACGGCAGACTGACAACAGTGTGACATAATTTTTAAACTTTGCTTGTTTTTTACTCCCAGTGCAGGGGTAGTTTGTAGGAGGCATGGCATAACAGCACAATACATACAGTATGTGTGTGTGTGTGTGTGTGTGTGTGTGTGTGTGTGTGTGTGTGTGTGTGTATGTGTATATATATATATGCTGTATTAGGCTACAATGTGTGATTTTTTTTAAATTTTGGGATGGTGGTGTGCCACAGGATTTTTTAATGTAAAAAAGTGTGCCACGGCAAAAAAAAGGTTAAAAATCACTGCTCTAATGTATCAAAACTGCTGCCATATTATAATACAGACTCGGGCGCACTCCTGAACTTAAAATTGTTAATAGAAGTAAATCGGAAAGTTGTTTAGAATTGTATGATTATCTGAACCAAAGAAAGAATGTCCCTTTAAGCATAAATAAATGCCAATTATTTAAAATCCACTGTACTGCTTTGAAGTGTAATTTCTTGTAAGGTGCACCCAGTTTATCAGTTGTTATTGCCGAACCTCCCACAGCAATCGGCTACTGTTAAAAGATAACCTCTGACCCTTTTAGGAAATGAGAGCTCTAGATAGCAGAGATCTTACACAAATAAAAGGGTAAAGGGCTAAGTAAGACATTGTGAGCGTTTGTCTAGTCTGAGGCAAGACATTTCATTTTAACCCTTTCACTGACAAGCCATTCCCCACACCCTAATTCTAAAGCTTGTTTAGTATTTTCACTTCATTTAAACATACATTTCATTTTAACCCTTTCACTGACAAGCCATTCCCCACACCCTAATTCTAAAGCCTGTTTAGTATTTTCACTTCATTTAAACATACATTTCAGGTTCATTCTCTGAGTTACACACACAAATCATACTTTGTTTTTTCAATAAAGTACTTATCGAAAAAATAACTTTTTGCAGAAATTCCTCCATATGCAAAAACAAGATATTTAATACAAACAAATGTAAACATGACAGGTTTTGGGTCATCTCTCTTTATAGTAAACAGCACAACCTGAGTCGTCATTTCTCAAATATTTAAAAAAATCATTTTATGGTTTCATACTTCAGTTCACCTTCCAAAACACCACCATTTTCTTTTACATTATTCTTCAATTAATAATACAATCTTAAAATGAAAATATGCCCTTTTCTGTCACTAAACAACACGTTGCAGGGCATGCACAATAAGCAGGGTTACAATATCTAACCATGAACAGAGATACATTTTACCACTACACAAAATGCCGTTTTCACAGACGAAGCAACAATAAAGCTGCACTAAATTGCTAAAATAAAATCTCTAACACATCAACCTCTTCTCTAGATGTAACTAATTATAAAGTAACACCGGGTGTGCACAAAATGAGCAATGCGACTAGTGTGATTTTAGAAGTTAAAAAGGGACACATAAGTCAAATTACTTTTCAATTGACTTCACTCTCTTGGTATCCTTTGCTGAAAAGTATACCTAGGTAGGCTCAGGAGCATCAATGCATTACTGGGAGCTAGCTGTCGATTGGTGGCTAGTGGCTACACACATTTGCCTTTTGTCATTGGCTCACCAGATGTGTTAAAGGACCACTCAATGCAGTAGAATTACATAATTAACAAATGTATAACAAAAATACAATGCAATAACACCTACTCTAAATTTCAAATAAGCAGTAGATTTTTTTTTCTGACAATTTTATTTTTTTCTCCCATTTTCCGGCCCTCTGTATCATGTGACAGACATCAACCAATCACAGACTGGTATATGTATACCCTGTGAGCTTGTTAAGCTGCACATGCTCAGTAGGAGCTTGTTTCCCAGAAAGTGTGAATATAAAAAGACTGTGCAAAATTTGATAATGGAAGTAAATTGGAAAGTGTCTTAAAACTGCTGCACTATCTGAATCATAAAAGGTTATTTTGACTTGAGTGTCCCTTTAATCTTGCTCCCTGCAGTGCAGTGCTTTCCAAACTGTGTGTCGGCAGCAGTGTGTAGGTGTGTCCCTGCTTCAGCACAAATTTTTTTAAATTTATTTTTTGGGTTTCTGACTTTCCCGCCTGCCTTCTACGCATATCACATGGTTGACACGTGATTGATACCTTGTGGGTCACAGATCATCTTAACCAATTGGCGCAGCTCAGTGGGAACTGAAACTATTCCTATTGGCAGCTTGGGCGGCACATTGGCTCCTGACTGCACGTGTAGTCTCCTTAATTGGCTGGTGACTGCACGTGTAGTCATTGAGCGAGACAGCAATGTGTTTGCAGCGCGGGCAGTAGTCAATCGGACTCACCGAGCTCTGATGGCGGCAGCTTAAACGATGAGCTGAAGTCAGAAGTCAGTGTTTTTTTCTGGTTTTTTTTGCAGCTAGCTCCCAGTAGTGCATTGCTGCTCCTGCTCTTGATATATGGATAGGAAGTGGAAACTTTAAAAATGCTTGATGATGAAATTCGAGTGTCTTTATCTAATATTCCACCAAACATTCAGAAATTGTGTTCATCCCATCAACCTCATACATCCCATTAAAATAGTAAGTAGCTATTGGTGTTATTAAACTTTTTATTAATTCTTGCACATACTTACTGTTACTTGTAAATTTCATTATTATATCATTTATGTATGCGTCTGTATCTCTTAAAACAAGTTAGTTTAACCTCCTTTTTGCTAGTACAACTGATTTAATTACTGTGTCGCGAAATGATGTAGGTCTAAAAAGTGTGTCACCAACATGAAAAGTTTGGAAAGCTCTGCTGTAGTGTGTTGCTGCGCTGTAACTCAACTCAATTTAACTATGTGTTTAATCTTAAACACCAGTATTCTGTACAGAAAATGTTATTTTAAAAGGGCCATTAAAAACAGTAGAAGTGCATAATAATTCAATGCAATAGCACTTACGCTGTATTTTAAAATGAGTAGTTTTTTTCTTGCTTTAATTTGCAGCCATGTGTATCATGTGACAGCCATCAGCCAATCACAGACTGATACATATTCACTGTGAACTTTTGCACATGCTCAGAAGGAGCTGGTGCCTCAGTAAGTGTGCATATAAACAGGGCACAAAATTCCCACTCACGGACTAGCCATTGGCTGATAGAGTTGGTTACTACCCATGCAAAATTACAAAATGCAAATTGGACACTAAACAGATTTGTTTAATGTCCCTGCAGCTTTAGATTAAACCTGCCCTGGTTTACACAACTTTACATCATGTGAGAGGGAGATAAATGCTGTTTATTTACTGTGCCAAACGGGCAGTTTAAAATTCTATTAAAATGACTTCATTTGTTATAGTTTAAAATGAAAACAAAAATGACTACACAATAAGGTCTTTCACAATGGCTAAACATATGCAAAGAGGGTGGTGGGATAGTGGATGTGGTGTATACGGGTGATTGGTGGGATCAGTGGCGAGTAACATCTTGGCCTGGCTAGTAGCTTAGGACTTGAAATTTTGAGCTTTGATATAACTATCATGCGGCATATATAAACCAATCACAGACTGATATGTACATATGCTTTGAACTCTTGCACATGCTCAGTAATAGATGGTGTCTCAGTAATTGTGCATATATCATGTGAGAGTCATCAGCCAATCACAGATTAGTATACATATAAACTGAACTCTTGCACACTCAGTAGTAGCTGATGCCTCAGTAAGTGTGCATATAACTGTATCATGACAGCCATCAGCCAATCACAGACTAATATACGTATATACTGTGAACTTGAGCTGGTGCATCAGAGAGTGTGCAAATACGACGACTGAATATGTGATAGCGGAAGTAAAGTCTTAAAAACTAAATTTTCTATCTGAATCATGAAAGTTTTAAATTCTGTCTCTTTGATATTGTCTTAAAGGGGCATTGTACACTAGATTTTTCTTTGCATAAATGTTTTGTAGATGATCCATTTATATAGCCCATATGAGAATGTTTTTGTAACATCATATAGTTTTGCTTATTTTTTTTTAATAACATTGTGCTGATTTTCAGACACCTAACCCCCAAAGTTTTAGATGGATACTGATGTCTAATGCAGGGGTGGGCAATTACCGGCCCTCCAGATGTTATGGACTACATCTCCCATGATGCTTTGCCTGCATTATGGCTGAAAGAGCATTATGGGAGAGATAGTCTACAACATCTGGAGGGCCGATAGTTGCCCACCCCTGGTATAATCAGTTATCATATGCAGGGAATGGGGGGAGTTTCTGCTCTTCCAGCCCCTTTCAATGGGTGTCCCAGCCTAACCTCATCAACAGTGCTAAAGTGGGAGCTTCTTTTTTATACTGGATTTTTTTAGATCAGTATCCGTGCATATTATTCTTTATATTAGTGTCTATTACATGTAGCTATATGAAAATTGGTGTATACTGCCCCTTTAAATTTTAGCAGGGTGGTCAGTAAAATCAGTTCCTGGGAAGAACACTTTAGAGCGTTTTTATTTTACACCTTCATGCCCTTGTAAGAGTACAGTACTGTCATATGACACACAAACTATTGAAAGAGTAAATATTTTAGAAGTGCAGGAGGTCTGTTCTACTTTGTGTAGCTATAGACTATATTATAAGATTATTTTCAAGTAACTCTTTACTTACAAAATACATTTTCTTATTTTGCATATCTGGTTTCCATAACCGATAATTAAGCATATAAATAAAAAAAAAGCAAAATTCTACCAGAGAGCTTAGTTTTGTAACCCATATAAACTCATAACAGAGCATGTAAAGCATATTCCAATAGCTTTACAGTCGCCTGGTCTGTGTGAATGGAATGTCGAACATCTGGGCAGCTGCCCGATTACATTCCTGCAGCACTATTGCTTGCTCATTAACACAACAAAGCTCAGATACATTCCCTCAGCTTCACAGCTGTACGTCAGCAGCACTGGGGGATGGAGACTACAGTCATTTTGGTTACGAGAGTTCAGTCTCCTCTTCAGATAGCAAAAGATAGCTCAATACATTTCAGTAGATGAATATGAATTTTAGGAAAGGATAAAAAGGTGTCCTCTTTATTTTAGGTTTGCGGCCATCTCACCTAAATTCTTTCACTTTATATCTGTGTGTCGGTTTCTACATTTTTGTAGACTAGTTTGCATTATTTTCCTTTTGTCAGTATTGCAGCAAGAGAGTCCAGACCTCAATACAGTTATTATGGCAGCAGTCTTGACACAAAAATTTTTTTTTTTTTTTAAATCCCTCCTTACTGTAAAAGGATATGAAACAGTGCTCCTTTAATAGAAAAAAAAAAACACCTGCTAAATCAAATTAAACATAAAAAGAAACAGATGGTGTTAAACACAGCAAACAATTTACGTGTGTAGACAGATAAGCAAACAGACATTTCCAAACTTATGTTCCGCTGTCATATGATTTTTGGAGCAAATGTCTTCTACTAAACATGAGCAATAAACCGATTGCAGCGACATTACACGTCTCCTAGAAACACTTCAAATGAAGAACTGCTACCTTGCCTTCCTGTAGAGACCACAACCCCTAATGTGGGGCTGTGAAAGTTAGTAACGGACACTGCACAAATTAAGTAAAAAATTCAAATAAAAGTAAAATCCCTTTTATATTATGAAGAATACATATTGCAATGCTATTTATCAAGTATAACCCCCTGCTTAGTGCTTTTTTTATTACAACAATGAAACATTCCCTTTAAAAAGGGATAGCCTAGTCAAAATTAAAGTTTTGAAGATTTAGATAGAGCATGCAATTTTAAGCAATGTTCTAATTTACTCCTATTATTGGTGTCTAAATATAGCCATCAATCAGCAAGCGCTACCCAGGTGCTGAACCAAAAATGGGCCGGCTCCTAAGCTTACATTCTCGCTTTTCCAAATGAAGATACCAAGAGAACAAGGAAAAATTAATAGGAGAGAGAGAATCTAACTCAAAAATGCAGCTATGAGTACGGCTACGTCTAAACACGTTCATATCACACAAAAGAGATGCACCATGGTATCTGAGAGGGATGGAGACACAGCATCAGCATATAACAAGCAGATGCTATTTCATTACAACAGAGCTCACGCCTAGAGCAGATTGCTACCAGGGTGGTCTCCCGAAGACTAGATTAGTGTCAGGAAGCCTTATTGAGGTAAGACTTGGGCTAGCATTACAGGCACACTAAACTTAAAATTAAACTCGTGATTTAGATACAGCACACAATTATGCCAAGTTGCTTCCATTATCAATTTGTGTACTGCTCACATTGAGGCACTAGCTCCTACTGAGCATGTGCAAGAATTTACACCGTTTACGTATAAGAGTCTGTTATTGGCTTATGATTGTGACATAATACAGTGGGCAGAGAAATAGAAACAATCTTTGAAATTTCGCAGAAAAGTATCTACAGATAATTTGAAATTTAAAGTAAGTTGCATTGTTTTTATTATACATTTGAGGATGATGCAATTCTACAGTATTTAATTGTCCTTTTAGTACAGGGGTCGAAAATCTGTTTAAAATTTTGGAGCCAGTAATAATGTTTAGGAGCCAGGCAGTGTTTTTTGTATATAGATATATGGAGAATAACCCAAAAAGATAGGAGCCAGGGGTAAAATTCTAGGAGCCAGTGGCTCCCAGGTTTGTCAAGCCCGGTTTTGGGACACATTATTGTTGACCATTTCACCACAGAAGCAGCATTTTGGCAAACTATATAGTTTTATTAGTTGAAGGTTTACTTCTAACCCTACCCAGCAAGATATATAAAAAAAAAAATCTACAGCTCATTTAAAATTCAAAAGTATGTGCTATAGGATTGTCTTTTTTATGTACATGATGCCACTGTATTTTATGGTCCAGAATAGTTCCAATCATTTTATTCAAGATGCACTTAGAATTCCATAAAACATCCCATTTCTTTATATGTCTGTGTCAACCAAAGGATTCTAGAAATGATGGTCAATACATAAAACGTAAAATACTTCAGTAAAACACGTGTAGACACAGTATTACACTATGTACCATTAAACCCTTCCAATAGATGCAGCAAATGACTCATAAGGGAAACAGCAGGAACGTTAAGGGGGCAGTAATGCCTTGTAAGTACCAGACAATTATGTTGCATTCCTATAGGAGACTAAACATTTTTAGAGCAAACATCCTTTTTACTGCAATTTTTCAATGGCCAAACTCCACCATTTGCCTAATTTGTAGGAGTGAATTCAGCCAACAAGGATACCCATGGTCATTATGTTAGTATAAAATGCATTGCTTTCAGATGTTGTTATCAGTTGCAGACAATTATGGAAATGTATGTAGCACGGTTAGTTGTGAAAAGTCAGTATGGTGCATTTCAAGTTCTGAAAATGAGAACATTTACTATTTTCAGAGTTAAATTACACGAAAAGGGGCAAAATAAATAATGAACGCATACTGGAAAAGTTGTTTCATTATGCATAATGAAATATTTTATATACAAATCTCAAGGTGGTTACTGTTCCTTTAAAGGACCAGTAAATACAGTAGATTTGCATAGTCAATAAATGCATGATAAAAAGCCAATGCAATATCACAGTCTGAACGAGTTGAAGCTTTTTTTCTGACAAATTTCAAAGTTATGCCTATTTCCACTCATATCATGTGACAGCCATCAGCCAATCACAAATGCACATACGTATATTCTGTGAATTCTTGCACATGCTCAGTAGGAGCTGGTGACTTAAAACGTGTAAATATAAAAATACTGTGCACATTTTGTTAATGGAAGTAAATTGGAAAGTTGTTTAAAATTGCTGCTCTGACTCATGAAAGTTAAAATTTCAACTTGAGTGTCCCTTTAAGCAGGGCAAGGATTCTGATCTGAATACTGATGCGAGTTTGTGGCTGACAGAGGGGCTGCAGGACCATGGCTACAATCTGAGGGGTCCGATGTGGCGAGGACCTGGTTTCTGATTGGAGGGTCCGATGTGTCGAGGACCTGGTTTCTGATCGGAGGGTCCGATGTGTCGAGGACCTGGTTTCTGATCGGAGGGTCCGATGTGTTGAGGACCTGGTTTCTGATCGGAGGGTCCGATGTGGCGAGGACCTGGTTTCTGATCGGAGGGTCCGATGTGGCGAGGACCTGGTTTCTGATCGGAGGGTCCGATGTGGCGAGGACCTGGTTTCTGATCAGAGGGTCCGATGTGGCGAGGACCTGGTTTCTGAACGGAGGGTCCGATGTGGCGAGGACCTGGTTTCTGATCAGAGGGTCCGATGTGGCGAGGACCTGGTTTCTGAACGGAGGGTCCGATGTGGCGAGGACCTGGTTTCTGATCGGAGGGTCCGATGTGGCGAGGACCTGGTTTCTGATCGGAGGGTCCGATGTGGCGAGGACCTGGTTTCTGATCGGAGGGTCCGATGTGGCGAGGACCTGGTTTCTGATCTGAGGTCTGATGTGGAAATGCAGCTGAAAGAGGAGCTGCAGTCTATAAGGCTTAGTATATGGGTTATTGCATTTCTATTTCCTGCAAACAAAAAAATTATTAGCAGCAGCAAGTGGATTGTATGAAAGATGTTGAGAAAAGAACAAGTCCAAATACTTCAAATGAGGTTTTAAAATAGATGAACCAGGTTAGTTTGCTTGGCTTAGGCAAAACAGTCAGAGGCATAACAAAGGGACATGAAACCCACATTTTTTTTTTTTTTTTAAATAGAGAATGCAAGTTTAAAAAGCTTTCTAACTTACTATTATTATATAATGTGGTTTGTTCCCTTGGTATCCTTTGTTGAAAAGCATACCTAGGTAGGCTCAGGATCATCAATGTACTACTGAGAGCTAGCTGCTTATTGGTGGCTGCCTTTTGTCATTAGCTCATGTGTGTTCAGCTAACTCACTTCCTAAGGCACTTACTAACTTCACAAATTTCTATCAAACTTTAGAGCAAGACAAAATAGTTTTCTATATGGTATGTGTACCAGGGGTAAAATTCTAATAGTCATCATTCCCTAGATCTGTTAAGCCCCCCCATTTAAAATGTGTTTCTACATATTGCAATCCAGCACATTTCATACAACTTCAATAATACAAAAAGGGGGGTATCTAATGTGCTACTCAATAAGTTTTAAAATCAAAAGTATAACCTTAGCAGACAATGTTATTCTGTAGAAGGTGTTCATAATGGTTTTTATCCATTGTTTATACGTTGTGAATCGCTGTGGGTAAAACAGATGCCATGTCTGTATTCTGTCACACCTTAGTGCAAAAGCTACTGACCACAAGGGCTTCTAACGAAACATTGTGGGAACCTATCCTATAAAGAACACCATTAAGGATTGTATCATTCTGTCAGTAAATAATTACATACCCTGAGAAGGCACCTCGGAGTTAAAAAAAATAAATAAAAAAAATAATCTCTGTTAGGCTCAGTCCATGGAGTACTCTTGTGCTAAAACTGCAGCATACTAAATGTTGAAAACTAATTAAATTATTAAATCACTAAATTATTATATTTTATAAAGGGAAGGGGAATTTACAGTTTTTTGCTTTTTCCTCAATCCAGATCAGATAGATGGTGTCAATTCTTGTTTCAACTTGTAGAGAACAACTTTTTCAATCCCAAAAAAAATTCTTGCTAACGGCACAATTTCTGCAGCTGTGTTCACGATATTCAGCTTAACAGTATCTAAACATTTAAAGAGACATACAACTGTAATAGCAAAATATTCTGTTTACAATTGGTCCTTGACGACATTATATATATATATATATATATATATATATATATATATATATATATATATATATATATATATATATATATATATATATATATATACATATACACACACACATACACACACACACACACAGTATATATTTCACAAAGAGACAAAGTAACTAAAACAGGTTTTTAAAAAGGGACACCAAAACACCTTGTAATTACAGGACATTTCTGTTGTCTTGCTAATAAATAACATATCATCCAAGTGTAAGCGTTTTTTAAAACAAACAGATCTTCCATCCAACTGTTTTTCAATAGTCAAACTCCTTCCACCACTCGCTTTATCTAGGAGCCAATCTGGGCTTGAGTATGCAGACAAAGCTAGCCTCTGCCATTGTGTTAGTGTAAAATACATTGTTTTGCAGTAGATCTCTGCTAAAGTGAAGGACATATATGTAGCAGGGTTGGCCTTGATACGTTAGAGTGCATTTTCACTTCTGAACAATAGAAAATCTACAGTTTTCAGAGATAAAGTACATAGAAGGGAAAAAAATAATAAAGTATATATTGCTTATAAACAGAAGAAAACATTTGACTGTGTCTTTAAATGGTTGTCTGAGCAAAAAGGTAAAATAGCCATTGAAACAATCCCTCTCCACCCCACAGCTAAATTCCATATATGAAGGAGATATGGCATTAAATAAAGCAAAAGGGTGGTATATTTTATTTACTTTTCCTGCCAGAAACAATATAGGGGTACTGTGATATCAGTGCATGTTAAAGTGTGGAACTAAACTAAGGGAAGAAGTCATTTGGCATCAGCTAAACTATCTGCAGTACCACACATTTTCTGAGAAAAAAAATAAATAAATGTATAAACTCATGGATAATTAAAAAGCAACAGCGCCATGTAAAAACATGAAGCGATGGCCTTGGGAATAACCAAGTCCCAGATTACAGGCTGTGCCATATAAATGCATGTCTGCTGGGTTGGTCCAAGGTCAGCAATTCAGATCTGCAATGTGAACCAATGAGTCTGTTAGACAACCACTTATTATCTTACACAGGAAAATCCGCATGCATGAAGGACACTCAGAGAAAATACCCTAGAATAAAACCAAATTATTGAGAGCAGTCCTTACAGGGACATAAAACACTAATTACAAGATGTTTTAGTAGTGTTGCAATAGGTTACCCTACCAAAGTGTGAAAGCTTTCTGAATACATTAACGCTTGATTGCTGCAATTGTTTTTCAACGGCCAAACTCTAGGCTGGTTCAAGGCTAGTTGCTATCATTTTATTAGCAAAACATACATTGTTTTGCAACATGTCTAATAATCTCTGCTGAGCCAGCTAGGGGTATATATGTAGCAGGGTTAGGCTTGTGAAGTCTGCAGTCTGTACTTACATATCTCAGAACTGGAAAATCCACAATTTGCAGAATTAAATTAAAAGAAAAATGGACAACGTACATTTTAGACTACAAAGTGCTTCATACACGTAAATGGGGAAAAATAGATTTATATTTATACCAACCTCTAACTGAAATTTACGTGGCACAACCCTGATTCAGAGCACACAATCATCAACAGGGTTACTTAACTCCCTCCTCCACCCAAAAATAAAAAAACAAAGGGATTCGTTCTAATAACTGGAGTATTTATAGAAGCTATAAGTAAATAAAAAAGGAATAATAAGTAACCACAAAATAAATATTGCTATTGCCAACAAACTATGGATTATACATTAGCTCTCAGAATATATCCTGGTCCCAGAGCAACTGCAGAGTGCGAAGAACACAAACAGTCAAGTGTGTAAGTGTTTTTGTTTTCAAGGAGGAATTAAACACTTGGCTACAGTTTTTCTCAATACTTTAGCACTTTAAAAGGGACAATATACACTCATTTTCATATAGTTGCATGTAACAGACACTACTATAAAGAATAATATGCACAGATACCGATATAAAAATCCAGCATAAAACTGTTTAAAAACTTACTTAGAAGCTCCCAGTTTAGCTCTGTTAAAAAAGGTAGCTAGAACACCCACTTTAAGTGGAAATAACAGACCCCCCTCCCCTCCTCTGCATATGAAAATACTCTACTTTGGGGCTTAGTTAGGAGTCTGAAAATCAAAGCAATGTTATTTAAAAGCAAAACTATACTTTTTTTTTTTTTTTTTTTAAACCTGTATGGGCTATATAAATGGATCATCTACAAAACATTTATGCAAAGGAAAAGCGAGTGTATAATGTCCCTTTAAAGGGACACTGTACAATATTCTCCCCATGGTCCATTTTACCTGCTGGGGTGTATTAATTTATTTACAAATATCTAATTTGCCTTTATTTTGTCATATGAAATAGCTGCTGTTGCCTCCTGAATCAGACAACTATAATGTAAACAAGAGCAAACGGAGGTGGGTGACATAGGTACTTTGCATCTGGTATAACGGAGTCGCTGGAAATACCAATTTTACAGTACACTGTCCCTTTAATTTGGTATGACCTAACTGACAAATAAGGTGATAGTAATAGGTTTCCCCATCCCTAAAATGCAATATAAAAACAAGTAGGCTAAAAGGAGAATGTACTCAGGCAACCAGCTGATAAGAGTTAATTTTATTCAAAGCATCTGCTGGAACATTCTTTTACATGGGCTGTTCTTTCTCCCACATCCCAAGGGAGGTTACTTTTTGTTGCTAACTGCTGCTTAAATAGCTCTTTTCATTAAATACTGCAGTATTCATATGTTCAGTATAGATGGTAGTTTCAACAGGCAAAAGCAACTACTTCAAATGATAAAGAAGCCGTTTATCCTTAGTTACAGGTTTCAAAATGTAGCATTAATGCCAAAGAAGCCGGATATGAATGTTTTCAGTGTAAGCATAAGTACATTTATACAGAAGGATACGTTAAAAACACAAATAAGTACAACTGCCATACACTGGATATTGGTTTTTCACATTACAAAGCATGGAGGCAAATTTAGTGGAACCATTAAGTTTACAAAATATTTTACCTGTTGAAAATGGAAATCTACCTTTGCATATTAAAAATGCAGCAGAAATAATAAGAAATACAATGATTGTGTGGCAGAAAAATGTGCAGACTTGGGGATAAAATACACAAATTTCTACTTTTCTATAAATTTTAGATAATTAGATTTTTAAAGATGACTTTATTCTATGGCTTTTAGGGCATTGGAAGTATTAGGACAAAAAAATACATTGTACAATTGCTAAAATACAATACATACATATGATAGACTCAAAGGGACAGGAATCCCATTTTTTTTTCTTCCATGATTTTAAACAACTTTCCAGTTTACTTCTATTCTTTAATTTGCTTCATTATTTAGGCATCCTTTGTTGAAAAGCTTATAAAAAATGTGCAGCTACCAATAAGTAAATAGCACCCAGGTGCTGAGCCTACCTAGCTATGCTCTTCAACAAATTGAACATATTATGTCAAGGAAAACAATCTAAATATAATGGTAAATTGATAAAATACTGGAATCAATAGGAAGGGGGCTTATTATAGAATAATGCGGAAAACATGAATCATTTGGAAAAAATTAAAGGGGAGAAAATGCTTCAGTACAATGTCTCTTTAAAGAAAAAAATGAGTAACATCTGTGCACCTCTTTAGGAGGATACTACCAAGTACACATAATACACTAAAATGTATAACCACATTACTAATTAACTGCAGAACTTGATGAATTAATAATAGCATTTTGTGGCTTTAAATGTCCTTTTAGCATTTTTATATAGCCATAGTATATATCAGTAATTAATCTCTGCATTGCAAGAGTGAGCTTTCAGGATGCTACAGGAACCACCCCAGCTTTGCTGGGGCAAAGAAAAACTTTTCAGACCTAAATGACAGGAAAAGCAGGCACAATAAATTAGTTCAATTTTTTTTTATCAAAACACCAACATTTTATGGTGAAAGTTGAGTTTAATGTGTTTAAAAATGATTAATGTTGTTCTTTGGTTCCTAGTTTCACACACTCACTTCCATCGTTCCTGAAATTGCCAAAAATGTGTCATTTATAGCACTAATGGTCTCTGAAAAGGTATTGACATTCCAATACAGACATCTCAAGGAGGTGTCGAACATTAGCGAAAGTAAACATCACCAGTTAAGACAAAAAGTCAACTAGACTAGAAAGAACACAAAAAAACAAACACAGATTACACAAACATAATGTGCGGGTGCAAACCCACAGCAGAGTCACACTGATCTGGCTGGGACCAATAAATCACCAGCAGGACCAAACTCCTTATAGGCAGTGAAGCAACTTTATTAGCTCATATAGGGCAGCAGTATATTGGGGCAACATGCTATATGACAAGCTAATGCCTGCAAGTCTAGGTCCCAAGTAAATTACAGCCTTTAATAGTAACCAGTACCAATTACATACACTAGTGGTACAGATTAGCGCTGCACAATTAATGGATAATACAATTATACCACGATGGAAAAAAAATGTATACTGTTCCTACATTTAAAATACATTTGTAAACTGTACAGTAACTGAAAAGTCAGCCGCACACTTTTTGTAATTGGTAGCCTGAAGACAAATTATACAGGACATGGCTCCTGGAATTGGTTGAGACCATCTTGTTGACATGTTGGTATGACAACATTGGATATTATATAGCCGCAATGAAAAAGCTTTGTAATCTAAAGGGTGTATGTGGTTTACACACAGGGAGGTGTCATTAGGTATTAGCAAGACAAAGGGGTCATGCTGTTATATCGTATTGCCCTAGATGAGCAAATAAAACGGTGTGTGGCACTATTGCCTCAGGTCAGTGGAAGGCCAGACTTGCACCATGTCTGATTTTGGAATGCTGCAACTGAACAATATTATAATATACCAACCTGCTAGTACAGATAGTTATATAACTATGCAAGTGGGTCGGTGCTATTACTGTACTGACTGTGCTTAGGGCACAGGGGATCCACATTGTATATTTTCTACAGGGTTGGTGAACAAAACTGTACAAATTCCATTAACCAAACAAATTTAGTGGCTTTTCTAAAAACAAACAATGCTTAGCAAGGTAAGTGGCGTCTACAATACATAAACAAATATACTGAGTTCTAACACAGAACAGGAATGACCACTACAGAGAAAAAGTAACAAGGCAATGGAATAGTGTGGGACTCAGAAATGGGGTAAAAAGTACAGAAGGGCAACCTTGTGGCCCCAAGTCAGAGAGGACACTACTGGTTAAGGTAGCAGTTAACGCTTGCTAAGAGTTATGGTTTGTTTCATTGCACTAGAGATAAAATCATGGAATCCAGCACAAACAATACTGTATAAAAAAATACCATTCAAAACCAAATGACTATTTTTAGTTCAGTTTCTTATCCAAATCTTTAAATTATTATTTATTTTATCTGGATACTCTTGTGTTGAACAAGCCATCATCAACCTGTTAGATATGTAGTTTGCTCCATCAACCAACAAAGATGTAGGAATTGTATCTTTCACCCGCTCACACAGCAGGACAATACAGGAGAATGCAAGAGCACTTTCCCGGAACCCTATTAGTCATCCACCAAAACCTCTCAAAGTACAACAAACGTGAACCTGACGGCTGAAATGTAAAGAAAAAACATTCCCTTAAATTCCTTCAGAGATCCTCATTAGTAAATTAAGTATTCCAGGCATCCACACCTACTCCAAACACACATTATCAACCATAGGATAAAGATAACACTGGTAAAGGTTTGGGATGACATCACATATCTCCTAGATGAAGGGAAAGCATGTATCTGATCCTTACTGATGCGTCAACTGCATTTGACACTTTATAATATGCCCTGACACTCCAGTGAGCAAGGGAGCCAGTCATGCTGAGTGGTGCTGCTGGATCTTCATTCCCTATGTACTCAACTAAAATTCAAGTTACTCTTTATGATCTTCTAATCCTTCTACTAAACTGGCGCGCACTTATCTGCCCCCCACTCCTCAATGCTGGCCACCACCAGCTGCACCTGAAATTTAGCTGGGTGCAGCTGGATCCTTTCAAGGTCTTGCAGATATGAAAAACAAATGTAACCTTTATTAGGTTATAATATTGTGTGTGGCTCAGAAATTTATGGCCTTTTCTTAGATATTGATGAAATTGCCCAAGCCCTGCAGTAGTGTGTGGCATATTATACACCAATCAAAGGCTACAAGAAAGTGTCCTTAAAGGCCAAAAGTCTGGTCTAGACCAGTGCTTGACAGATGTGAAAAAAAAAAAAAAAAAACATAGGAGCAAGTAAGAATATTTAGGAGCCAGACAGTTGGATTTGTATATAGACATATGGAGAA
>NC_069506.1:299027900-299192900 GCF_027579735.1 Bombina bombina | reverse complement strand
AGCTTTGCTGACAGCGGTGAAGCTGTGCTAGTAGTGTATACCACTTCCAGAGGCATACAGATATAGCGCGGTCTGGCAGAGATCGTCAAGACATGCATTATTTCAGGCTCATCCATGAGGGTATGTGAATTGGGTATGTCATTGTTAAAGGGACACCAAACCCCAAAAATGTCTATGGTGATTCAAGTAGAGAATACAATTTTAAACAACATTCCGATTGACTTATATTATCTAATTTGTTTCATTCTTTAGATATCCTTTGTTAAAGAAATAGCAATGCACATGGATGAGCCAATCACACAAGGCATCTATGTGCAGCAACCAATCAGCAGCTACTGAGCCTATCTAGATATGCTTTTCAGCAAAGTATATGAAGAGAATGAAGCAAATAGGATAATAAAAGTAAATTAGAAAGTTGTTTAAAATAACATGCTCTTTTTAAATCATGAAAAATGCTTTTTGTGTTTCATGTCCCTTTAAGGGGAAACTAATTCTACAGTACAATGACCCTTTAATCATATGAAAAGAATAGTGCATGTAGACATGCGTTAAGCAATGAAAATATTTCCATAATGAGCTACAGCAAAATATATAGAACTAAACCACATGCCATTTACTAGTCTTACTAGCAACTGAATATATAAACATCAAAGACAGGAAGCAAAAAACTAAACAGAAAGGTTATTGTTGCATGGCATTGCTGTTATAATGGTAACAGGATGAGTTTATAACAGAAGATGAAAGCTTTTTTTCACAGATCATTTAAGATCCATCATCCATTTCATTGTCACTGTACTGTGATGAACAATAAAAACATAATTATTTAGCTTTATGTGAAACATTACACACATTGCACAGAGGATTATTGTTTAAAGGGACAGTCTAGAGTTAAGATAAAAAGCTGTGATTCATTAGAACAAATACAATAAATACATAGAAACAGATTTTGATGGCAGATAAGGACCATAAGCCCAGCAACTCTGCCCAATATTTCCTTAAAGCATAAACGAATCAAGTTTGTACGATAGCCTTATGCTTATCCCAGGCATTCTTAAAGTCCTCCATATGTTCATATGCCACTCGTGTCATAGATGCAGCTGGTAGGTAAAATAGAAGCAGGCATACGTGCATATGCTCCTATTACTGACCAGATCTTCAAACGGAAATGAGTATGGGTGCTCCAGAAGTGCAAGTTTCGCTACTTGCTAAATTATGAATAACCTAGCAAAAGAAGGGATATGAATTTGCTTAAATGGATACTGAACCCATTTTTTCTTTTATGGTTCAGATAGAGCATGCAATTTTAAGCAACTTTCTAATTTACTCTATATTATCAATTTGTCTTTCTTCTCCGGGTATCTTTATTTAAATGTAAGCTTAGGAGCTGGCCCATTTTTGGTTCAGCACCTGGGTAGCGCTTGCTGATTGGTGGCTAAATGCAGACACCAATCAGCAAGTGCTATCCACAGTTCTGAACCAAAAATGAGCTGGCTTGTAAGCTTGCATTCCTTGCTTTTTCAAATAAAGATACCAAGATAACAAGTAAAAAAATGATAATAGGATTAAATTAGAAAGTTGCTTAAAATTGCATGCTCCATCTGAATTGTGAAAGAAAAAAAAAAAAAAACATGGGTTCACTTCAGTATCCCTTTAAAAAGGACACTAAAGTCAAAATTAAACTATAATGATTTAGACAGAGCAGCAGTTTTAAGACACCATCCAATGTACTTATATTATCAAACTGTACACAGTTTTTCTATATGCATACTGAGGCCCTAGACTGAGCATGTGCAAGAGTTAACACTAACAGCATATAAATACAAGTCTGTTATGGGCTAATCACATGATACAGGGTGCGGCAAATTGAAGTAAATTTGAAAATTGTCAGAAAAAAAAATATACTAATTTAAAACAAAGTGCTATTGCATTTTCTTTTTTATTATGCACTTATTGGTTATGCAATTCGAATCTATATAATAGCCTTTAAACGGGACAGTCTACTGCCAAATTTTTATTGTTTAAAAAGATAGATAATCACTCTTATTTATTCCCCAGTTTTGCATAACCAACAGTTGTATCTAAGCCTCTGTGCAGACTGCCCCCTTATTTCAGTTATTTTGACAGACTTTTAAGCATTTTAGCCAGTGCGCCCTCATAAGTAACTTCACAGGTATAAGCACAATGTTATCTATATGGCACACACAAACTAATGCCCTCTAGCTGTGAAAAACGGTTAAATGTATTAAGATAAGAGCAGCCTTTAAGGGCTTAGAAATAAGCATGAGCCTACCTAGGTTAAGCTTTCAACTAATACCAAGAGAGCAAAGCTAATTTGAAATTGTTGATACAAGTAAACTGGAAAGGTGTTTAAAATTGCATGCCCTATCTGAATCATGATAGTTTCCCTTTGACTACACTGTCACTTTAACAAAATGTTATAACAAAATTTAGTTAAAGGGACAGTCAACACTTACTTTAACATGTTTTTATATTGAAAATAACAAAACGGAGGTCCGCCTACACTATACCCCTCCTGCCTTGCTTCTGTCCTTATCAGCGGCGCTAACTACTCTAATACCCAGTAAATATGGATGCCGGACTCCCCCCACCATTACGTAGCTGCCTTCTTCTTCAACTGATAAGCAAATCAGAATCCAGGCATCGGACAGAAATTGCAAGCGCGTGCAATTTCAGTCCGAGGACTGGATTCTGATTTGCTTATCAGTTGAAGAAGAAGGCAGCTACGTAATGGTGGGGGGAGTCCGGCATCCATATTTACCGGGTATTAGAGTAGTTAGCGCCGCTGATTAGGACAGAAGCAAGGCGGCAAGGCAGGAGGGGTATAGTGTAGGCGGACCTCCGTTTTGTTATTTTCAATATAAAAACATGTTAAAGTAAGTGTTGACTGTCCCTTTAAAAAATGCATTACACCTTAAAACAGATTTGCAAATGTGCTTATAACCTAAAATGAACACTCAAGTCAACTTTAAACTTCCATGATTCAGATACAGCATGCAATTTTTAACAACTTTCCCATTTAATTCATTAACAAAATGTGCAGTCTTTTTATATTTATACTTTTTGATTCACCAGCTACTACTGAGCATGTGCAAGAATTCACATAATATACGTTTGTGCAATTGTGATTAACTGATTGTTGTCACATGATACAGGGGGAGTAGAAATGGACATAACTTTGAAATTTGTCAGAAAGAAAAATCTACTACTCGCTTTAAAGGGACAGTTCACCCAAAAAAAGGTCTTGCCTTTAAATTCTTCCCAATGATCCATTTTACCTGCTGGAGTGTATTAAATTGTTTACAAGTAGCTCCTTTACCCCTTTTTTGGCATTTGAAATAGCTGATTTAGCCTGTGGTATGAACACCTATACTGAAAGTTTGTATACTGGAGTAGAGGCTATTGAATAGGCTAAGTAAACACAGCCAGCAGAAGAAATTACACTCCCAGTGGGGTGCAGGATAGTTGAGTAATAAAATTATAAGTTTTCCATTGTTCTCTTTAAAAGGGACACTCAAAATTAAACTTTCATTATTCAGATAGAGCATGCCATTTTAAACAATTTTCCAATTTACTTTCATTAACAAAATGTGCGCAGTCTTTTTATATTTAAACGTTTTGAGTCAC
This sequence comes from Bombina bombina, assembly GCF_027579735.1. Taxonomy (NCBI): domain Eukaryota; kingdom Metazoa; phylum Chordata; class Amphibia; order Anura; family Bombinatoridae; genus Bombina; species Bombina bombina. The sequence goes on along the minus strand of NC_069506.1, from coordinate 299,189,255 downwards.
CAGCTACTACTGAGCATGTGCAAGAATAAGTGTGTATGCATTTGTGAATTTTTGTTGGCTGTCACATGGTATGTGTATGCATTTGTGATTGGCTGATGGCTGTCACATAGTACAGAGGGAGTGGAAAAAGACATAACTTAAAATTGCCAGGAAAAAAAAAAAATCTACTACTCATTTGAAGTTCAGACTAAGTGCTATTGCATTGTCTTGTTATCTTGCATTTTTGATTATGCAAATCTACTGTGTTGACTGGTCCTTTAAGTATTAAACTTTGGTTTTCCAGACAAATATAAGATAAGGAAGCAAGTGTATGTACACAAAGTGATAAGATAATGAAATCTGATATTACCTGAAACTCAACCCATTGTAATAGGTTGTGCTTTTAAAGCACAAAACCAGCTACTTCATATACACAAATAAACCTGAAAATGCAATTTCGCATGCATTTTATACTCTGCAGCTGGCATAGCAACTCATTTAAAATACATTAATATAAAAACAATTTTACAGTGTACTGTCCCTTTAAGTTCAGACTAAGGGGCCAAATTATCAATGTCTGTCCATCATGATACGCTGTATAGGATCGGGTTGATTGCGGTCCGCCACTCAGAGCAGGCGAACCAGTTAAGGAGCAGCGGTCTTTCAGGCTCGCACGGAAACAGGGGGCATCAAGGGCCATTCAGCCCTGGATAAATTGGCCCCTAAGTGCTATTGTATTGTTATCGTGCATTTGTTGATTATGCAAATCTACTGTATTTACTGGTCCTTTAAGAATTTGGTATTTTAGTTGGGACTACTGAGAATTACTACAAATCTAATATGTGACAGAAACAAAACACTAGATCTAGCGTTATTTTTGATGTGTAGAGCGATCTGATGTGGTAAAGTTTGAAGATTGTAACAAAACAAAAAAACTTTAGATTTAGAGATACAAAGTTGGTGTGGCTCATGCAAGGTAGAAAAAATAGCAGAAAATGATTTGGTAAACACAAAGGCTTTCTGCAATACTAGGTTAAAATAACTTTTATACTGAACTACTGAGCAAGTTGTGCTGATCTAGAGTTATCCTGTATTTATAATTCTATTCAAGTATATCCGAGGTGCAAAGTGTTTGCTTACCAAACTAAAGCAACCACGGCGGATTGAAATACAACCTCAACCAAAAAGTTATATATTGGCCCTAAACATGGATTTAATTACAAAACAGAGGGCCTAAAGTTTCCATTTATCAAGCAGAGTGAACTCACAAGATTTCCAGCCAGGGAACCTATCTTACCGTCCCCCAAAAAACAAAAACTGTATCCTAATGTTGCTAGATTAATAGTACAAAAAAAAAATCAGTTTATATCAGTAATTAAGTACTGCAATGAGAAATACATACGTTTATAATATAAAAGTCATTATATTAGCACAATTTACAAGGGTTTACAAATCAAAAGCGGGACAGGGATACACCACTTGAAAATCCTGGTGGAATAAAAATGTTTGTGACCTATTTTGCTGAGGCTAATTAGGGACAAGCTGGTGATCTGGCTACATGTGTAGATAAGGATATTTTTAAATTAATTGGGCCAAAATCTACCCTAAAACCCATAAAAGTTGCTTTAGAATTGATGTTATTATTAAAGGGACAGTAAATTAAAAAATGAAAGCTTAATGATTCAGATAGAGCAGCAATGTACTTATGCTATCTAATTTGCTTTGTTCTCTTGGTATCCTTTGTTGATAAGAGTACCTGGTGTAGGTCTGGGAGCAGCAATATGCTACTGGGAGCTAGCTGCTGATTGGTGACTGCACATATATTCCTCTTGCCATTGGCACCAATGTGTTCAGCTAGCTCCCAGTAGGGTATTGTTGCTTCTTCAACAAAGGATATGAAGAGAATGAAGCATATTAGCTAACAGAAGTAAATTGAAAAGTTGTTTAAAATTGTTTGCTCTCTCTGAATCATGAAAGAATAAATGTTGGGATTCATGTCCCTTTAATGTAACCTATATTTGCTTCAGTTTTATTCACTCCTCGCGATACAGCTGACTGCTGCAAGGGAAATCCGTTTTATACAAAAAAAAATTTATTACATTCTGCTGCTGTGCTGAACAGTTAGTTAAATGAGAAACACTTTAACAGACCCAAAATTCCCAATTAATAATCATTGTTGCCATATCTGCAATATAGAAGTGTGGGACATTATGAATATAACAATATATTTATATACATACTGTATGTCACAGAGGTAACACTACACATAGAAGCACTTATTACAAGGAAGGAATTAAAACAGACAATAAATAACAATTAAATGTCTCATTTCAGTGCAGCTAAAGTACAAGCTATATTTGCAAATAAACAAATTGTGATCTAATTAGAACAGCTGCTTAGGCATTTCCATCTCATACCAGAGATATTCAATGCTTTAAAAAAAATAAATCACATATTGACTGAAATAGCCAAGTCTAATTTAGCTCTGTATTTCTTAAAGCAGCACTCAAGGATGGGGGGTGGGGGGAATGCAGTGAGAAAACAGTCACTTCCAGCAAAAACAGAATGTATGATGCCTGAAGTACAGCTGCCATCTAAAGTGTCACAGATTGTTGTACAATTGAGATGAAACAGTTTGCAGATGACATGACTGCAATACGAATAATACAAATTCAAGTCTCCATAAAGTGTTTTAATTAAGCCAAGAAAAAATACTTTACAATGCGCTTTCAGTATTTATTTTGTACACTGCAAAGGAAGATTGTGAGCATCTTCCCCCATTTTGGTAAATCCTATATAGAATAGTTTTGGTTTGCTAAGATGTTTTTTTAACCATTTACAGTGCTGAGTTTACACAGGGGGTAGGAGCATTTAAACCCTGTCAAAAATGACTTGTCTGTCCTCTGGGAAATAAATTGTGACTTAAAGGGACAGTCTAGACTCAATACTTATTATTTATTACTTGTTACATACCAGACAGGCATCTTGCAATAGGTTTCACATCTATAAGCTTGTAAGATGTACATGACATTTTTAAATAATCATTGTCAGCAGCCGAAAATGCCAGCCAAGCTCCGCCCACAGCTTTCTTCTTGTCCAATTAGCTGTTTTCTTGTGTGACGGTTTAGCAATACACATTTAATATTTTTCATTTAGCCATTTCAAATTGCACATGCACAAATTAGCGTGTGTGTATCGAGTCGATCATGATTAGAGAAACATACTAAAATATACACACAATAGATGGGCAGAGCTTGGTGGCCATTTTTGGCCCCTAACAAATGATGAATATTTAAATGCTTCATGTACTTCTTGCACACTTAGATGTGGGACCAGTTGCAGGATGCTTCTCTGGTATGTAACAGGAAAAGTAATCAAAATTAAGTATTCGGTCTAGACTGTCCCTTTAAAGGGATATTAAACAATTTTTGATTATGTGTGAAAAAGAAAAAGTGAGCTTTGCGCCACATTCCCTAGAGAAGCTAAACCTAGGTTTTCAAATTGCTGCAAATGATCAAAATCAGTTCTTTAACGGTATATGAAACCCAAAATGTTTTGTGATTCGGACAGAGCATTCGATTGGAAAAAAAAACGGCTTCCAATTTACTTCTATTATCAATTTTGCTTTGTTCCCTTTGTATTCTTTATTGAAGAGATACCTAGGTAGGATATGAAGCACTACATGGCAGGAAATAGTCTGCCATCCAGTGCTCTTGCAAATGTTTAACAAAACTGCTACCATATAGTGCTGCAGAAATGAGCAGGCGCCTGAGTTTATGTCCCTGCTTTTCAACAAAGGATACCAAGTCAATAAGTAAGAGATTGCTCTAGGTGCCATTATAGAAAAAGCACTGAGATTAATGTGTAAATAAAATAGAAAATGCTTATGAAATTGCTTAGCAATGAAGGGGATAAATTAAACTTTATTATGTGACACTGCACTGTAAAGGATTCTACCATTTACTGTGTTCCCAGTAATTAATTTTACCTGCTGGAGTTTAGTCTATTGCTTACAAATAGTTCCTTTTTACTTTTATCTTGTCATTTGAAATAGCTGCTTTGCCTGTTTAAACTGTCACCCATTCTGAACACTTCAATACCACGGTATTTGCAATAGAACTATGTAAGCAGCACAAATAATCAAATTTTAGGGGTGAGAGGTGCAGTCAATCTGAAAGTGAGTTTCAGTCGCTGCTTTGAATACAATCAACTCTAATAAGCTGCTTGCCTGGTGTACACTGGGCCTTTACTTTTATACTGTTTGAATAGAAGAATATTTTGCAAAAATACGGCTAAAATCACAGCAATTCACTTTGTCATTTACTGTAATTTAAAACTTTCATAATGCAAATAGGGAATGCAATTTTAAACAACTTTCCAATTTACTTTTATCAACAATTTTGCTTTGTTCTCTTGGTATTCTTAGTTGAAAGCTAAATCTTAGTTGAAAGCTAAACCTAAGAGGTTCATATGCTAATTTCTTAGACCTTGAAGGCCGCCTCTTATCTGCATGCATTTTTTACCATTTTCACCACTAGAGGGTGTTAGTTCATGTGTGTCATATAGATAACACTGTGCTCACGCACATGGAGTTACCTAGGAGATAGCACTGATTGGCTAAAATTCAAGTCTGTCAAAAGAACTGAAATAAGGGGGCAGTTTGCAGAGGCTTATATACAAGGTAGTCACAGAGGTAAAAAGTGTTTCACTATAGTGGTGTTGGTTATGCAAAACTAGGGAATGGGTAATTAAGGGATTATCTATCTTTTAAAACAATAAATATTCTGGTGTAGACTGTCCCTTTAAGAGTCCTTTTTCATTAAGATATAGATTATGTATATATATATTTTTTGTCTCCACTTATTTATAAGGCCTGTGGCTGTCCTTCATATAAGATTAATTAGGTGGATTTTGGGAGAGGCTAAGTGGAAATATAAGTGCCCATATGGGATACATGAAGAGCGCTTAATCAGAGGTAATACTTTCCCTTTATAAAAAGTACTTGCATAAAGGAGATCAGATGACGCTGGACAAGTGTTTTGTGTGACTAGGACAATAGTACAAATGAAGACAAGGTTGATGTATTACTACTAGAAAAATATTGCAATTAAATAATCTAATTTAAGATATATATGGTATAAGGTAATTTGTATATAATGGACAGAATTTTTATATAAAAGTAGCAGAAGTTTCACTACTTGTTAATTGCATTTCTTGCTATAAGAGATATGCACAATGTTGAGTTTAAGCTTGGAGAAAAAGGAAAGAGAGCAATTCTTAGTATATATCCGCTGGATAAATCATTATTTGCAAAACAATTTTGTTTTTTAAATATACATTTTTTTTTTAAAGGTCATCAATTATAAAACGCCAATTATAACAATTTTGATGTTTTAATGTACTTAAACATGTATAGACGGTGAAATCTGACCTTTTTTTGTGCTTCGTTATTCTTAGTATATATCGGTTGGATAAATAATCGGTTATAATGTAATTTTGATGTATTTCAGTAAGTACAGACGGTGGAATCTGTCTGTTCTTTGCGTTTCATTATGTTGTGCCTTTCTTGAAACCTCAATAAATATATAAATATATATATATTTTCATATATTATATTTATTAAATAATTCTTATTAAAACTATAATAGATTAAAAAGCAAGTTCTACGGATATGGACAAAATACATTTACCAGGGGCACAAAAACATTTTTACAATGTATATGAATGAGTGCAGTTAAACTGGTTAAAAAAAAAAATTATGTTTGTGAACAACTGATACTGTAGTATGCATAAATATTGGCTTATAGGGAAAGCCCACAACTATAACACAAACAATCTACATTTATTCACACAAACACCCATTTGCTTCACTTTAAACAAAATGTTATGTGACAGGAATGAATACTGCTACTATATTAATAATAATATTTTTCAGACAGAATATTTTAGGAGTCTGGTCTCCAAGCACTCTCTGCCGCCTGGTTTAAGGACTCCAAAAATAGGTAAGTTTGGTATAACATACCAGCACTGCACACAAGCCAAAAATAAAGCATTTCCAACAGTATATTTTACTAAAGACATAACAGAGGCATTTTAATCTGCAAGTCATGGATCACCACACACATTTACATATTTAGAAACACATTTGTATCATGTTATGCGATCTGTTCTATAACAAAATTAAAAGTGGGCAAAACATAGTGCAATGAGAGCTAAGAGACAGGACTTATAAATAAGCTAAACCATAAAGTTCAACAGTCACATTCTAAAGTAACAATAAAACAAACAAAAAAAATAGGGCTAACCACTATGTGGGTAAAGACAAAATTAGGTAATTTATATCTCAAATGAATATCAAACAAACTACACATTTTATGAGCTAGGTAATATGCAGACAGGCAGCATAGAATAATCATAAAATTGAGTGGCCCAGGATAAAAATAAAAAAATAAAATTTAAAAAAAAAAAAAATCTATAATTCTTGGGTCCCTGGAGATTTCAATCTAAGAGAGTAGCCACCCAGAATATTGACATTTTATTAATAATATATCAGATATAGAATATTAAAATATTTAAGACTTAGAAGTAAAAAAAAAAATTAGAGCCTTGGCTGCTGAGGTTTGTCAAGCATTGATATATGTATGACCCATACAACAATGACAACATTATACACTATATTTTAATAATCATAGAGTTAAAAAATGTAAGTTAGGAACTCAACTATGTAACTTTATTAAACAAAATAGCCATTTACAATGCATAATGCTTCAATGAAAATAAAATTGCTACATTCCAAGAACACCACACTGGCTTTATTGATCTTCACACTGGTTATATCAAACCCCACCTTTACACAAATATTTATTTAGAATTAAAAATAAAAAATTCAAACATTTGACATGTTGAATGTAAAAAATAAAGTATCAGGCTGTTCATGTAGAGAAAATAAGCTTCACATAAACAAGATAGTATTTCATGACCAGCACAGAATACATACAATCTAATTATTTAGAGAAGATTTCTTTGTGATCGAGTCTCCTACAGGAAAAGGCTCAGCTGGAACCTATTAAGGGGAGATCTGCAATGCGCATACCTACAGACTAGATGTTCAATCATTACTAGAAATACACGGGTCCAACCCTATGTTGTACCATGGAAGTAAAGACAATGCAGAAAACCTTCTGCAAAATGACACGCCAGACAATGCCTGCTGCCTTAATGCAACCCTGAAAACCACCATGAATCCATGGCAGTGTTAAGTGTGTGGTTCCCTTGGGAGATTATTAATGAGGCAGCAAGCACATCACAGATGAGGTCTAGATGAAAGATAGATGGTTGTCAATGAGCACTACTAGCAACCACTGACCCAGTCAACTGAAAAATGATCATGGTCCCTGAATTACAAGGTGATGTCCACCTTGATAGAGAAAGAGCCAAAAGCATAAGCTAGGAATGGCAAATAACTATAGCCTGCTGGTTTTAAACATACAAATACCTCCTACCGCCTACCATTTAGCTTTTTTTAACCAAGCATTCTTGAATGGGGTAAGGGGAGATGATGTCAAACTCAAGCAATGCAGATTTATTATTGGGCTGTACTAGGGTTACAGGGACCACAAATAGGCAGCTAAAGAATGCACAGGGAAGAATAGAACTAGGGTGAACCCTTTGACTATTTGCTATAAATCAGAGTCCCTACCCCTCCCCTTTATTGCAAATCCCTCCATCTCTCTGTGTGCTATAAGGAATACATATCACATGGGCTTTATCTAAATTAGTAGTAAATATTGTAAAATAATCTGGATTTGGGAGGATCACATCATTTAGACCTTGGGTAGAGAGAGGATATTAGATAGTAATGATCTGCAGCCAGGAGATTAGATCAGGGAGATAGATTATAAGAATAAGATATAAAGGTGTTATCTCAGGATTTGGGGCAATGATGTTGTCACGAATGAGATCTTAAAAACAAGATCTGTGGTGATGGCTCCTTGTAATATTCCAGGGGCAAGATCTGATGTGAGAGATCCTGTGGGATCTACTGGTATCCCCCTAGGACCCTGCTCCAGCATGATGCGGTAAGATCCGGGTGCAGGAGCTTGGGGTGTATAACGTGAGCCCGGGCATATGATATCTCACAGGTCCCAGCACCTCGGTGCTCACTGATGGGGCCGAACCGTTAGCTGTAATCACCTCATCCAGGTACAGGGACCGCACCTGATGGAGCCGGATTCCTCACTCGCTGCAGTCACATCCCCGCTCAGCCGGAGCTTCCATAACAATTCTACCCATCCTCACTCACCTCTAGCAGATAAAGCCCCACACAGCAGCCCTAAGACGAGCAGTAGGCCGGCCGGGGAGCACCAGCACATCCCCGGCATCTTGTCCGCCCTCTACCGGTGCCGCTATATCCAGAGAGTGAAGTCTCCCGGCTGCCGAGCCCAAGAGGGTGTGCGCTGAGCAGCCTGAGCTCCTGGGGAACACTTCGTGTGTGAGTAGGTCCGGATGCTCAGCCGGTTGGTCCCGGTGCAGAGTAAGATGGCGGATACTGTAAAGCGACGTCTCTGTGTCTGCGGGAGCCGCGGATACCCTCCCCCGTCACTCAGCCAGACCCTGGAACATTTGCGTTCCAAGCCTCTTCTAGCCACGCCCACTTTAGTCCCTTTTTATAATCTTATTGGTTACCCGTGGAACGCAGCCCTTCCCGCCCATCTGTACTGCTGGCTGAATATAAATATTCGTCCCTCCCGCTGCCTGAGGTAAAAAGTGATGAGGCAGGTTAGCTGCTGTAGTGCTGTGGGTACCTAGGGCGGCTATGAGTCACGCGTGGAACATTCCTATTAGTAAACGGCACAGTGGGTGTGCCTGAGCTTCCTCTTATAGATATCCCTAGGGCATAAACTTCTTGCTCTTGTGTATACTGCACACGTCTATGGTAAATACACTGAGAGATTGTTTTATGTCAGATTTTAAAACTTTTGTGGGATGGATAATTTTAAGTAAACAAATAATACTAAAACTGACCCAATCATGTTCTTCTTAGCAACTACTATTTCTTAAATATATAAAACTGGTTTCAGTATTTGACAACATAGAATAAAAAAAACATTATAAAGCTATTTTTTAAGTACGTTTAATGCTTTGCAAGAAGCAAAGGTAACATGAAGCCCAAAAATGTTTCTTTCATGACTCGGAGAATACAATTTGAATTTTTTTTTCAATTTACTTATTTTATCTAATTTGCTTCAAGCGATGGTAAATCCTGCCAGTGCTATAAATAAAGGGGACTTTCAGTCATGGGGGTCTATTTAACAAGGGCCGAATGGCCCCTGTTCCTCTTGTTTCCATGCAATCCTTTAGGCTCATCGGAAACAGGAGTTAAGAAGCAGCTGTCTTAAGACCGCTGGTCCTAAACTTGGCGTATAGCAATCCGCACGATCATGTACAATCGGGCTGATTGACACGCCCTGCTAGCGTCCGATTGGCCGTGAATCTGCAGGGGGCGGTATTGCACCAGCAGTTCACAAGAACTAACATTTATCAATGTGTGGCGAACATGGTTCGCTATAGCGGATCATGTCCGCTCGCACATATATAAATAGACCCCATGGAGTATAAAAAAACTTCATGCAGAAAGAACCTTTATTTGCCTGTGAGTTTTTGCGTTGCCAAGCGCCTCTGTCCACCCACAAACGCTATTTTTCAGTGAGGTGACGTTTCCACCTCTTAGCCAATAGCTGTGGTAGCAGATCGGCATTATGCCGTATGGCTAGCACGCTATTGGCTTAGAGGAAGAAGTGTCACCTCATTGGAAAAATATTGTTTTTTTGTGGGTGTTCGCATAAACTCGCGGGCAAATATAGGTACTTTCAGCATGAAGTTTTTTATACTTCATAACTGAAATTCCCCTTTATTTATAGCACTGGCAAGTCCTAGCATTTTAAAAACGCTAGGTTTTACCATCACTTTATTTCTCTTGGTATCTTTTGTTAAAGAAGCAGCAATCACTCCTGGGAGCTAGCTGAACACACTGGGTGAGCCAATAACAAGGCATATATGTGCAGCCACCAATCAGCTGATCATGAGCCTACCTAAGTATCCTTTTCAAGAAAGGATACAAAAAGAACAGAACAAATTAGATAATAGAAGTAAACTGGAAAGTTGTATAAAACCACATGCTGTATTTGAATCATGAAAGAAAAGAAATTCTGTTTCATGTCCCCGTAATCACTTTTTCAGAAAGCGCTAAAAGTCACCGCTGCGCCCCTCATTTTCCACTCTCCTCCAATTCTGTAGCTGCTTTAAGTTTCCTGAGATTATGCCATACATCTATTGATGCCCTGACATATCTACCATTGGGCTTGAGTCATGGATTACAGGAAGATCACCCTTTTTGAGTAGGGACATTGGAGACAAGGATATTTCTGTTTTCATCTTTCAGAGAGCCTGTGGTTAGACCTATATATTCTCCCCCTTTAGGATCCTTTTTTCTTTGTATAAGAATTTGATTTCAATTTCTTGGTTCTTAATATTTTTGGAAATAATTTTAAGATGGAAGTCTCTTTCATGCCAAAATTTCCAGTTCCACAGCCATAAGATAAACATTTAAATAATTCAGATTTTTGTGTTTATTTAAGTCTGGTAAATTCTTTAGTTTTCAAGTTTCTCAGCCATAAGATAAACCTTTAAATAATTCAGATTTTTGTGTTTATTTGAGTCTCGTAAATTCTTTAGTTTAGAATGTAAAGTTTTCTTATTCATGTTTCACTTGGTTGTCCAAGGTTTTTATATGTGTGAACTCATCAGATGCTTTACATGTAAGACAGTGAACCATTTTTTTTAAATGCTATTAATTAAAACTGTATACTTTTGTAGAAATTTACATTAGTGAACATCTCTTGTACAAAATAATGAGCAAGAAGTAGAAGAGAGAGCAGGAGCTAATTTTTGATCCCTGGCCCAGTAGTCTATCATCAGCACTTGCTCACGTTAGCCCTGAGATCAGAAATTTTACCTAAATAGCTTGGCTGCATGCCCACATCACATTTCGGATCCTACCTATGTCCCTGCTGCCTCTTTCAGCCACATATTAGATCTCAGAGCCCTGGAAGCTCTCTTAAACATCTGCAATTTTAGTCTGCAGCCCTTCTTAGCTATACATGCACCTCAGACTTCAGATCAAACCTCTATCCCCGATTACTCGCGCACATCAGGCTTCAGATTAGACCCGTAGCCATGAAGAGCATGTAGACCACATACCAACATCAGACCTTAGATAAAATGGCCCCTTAGTGATATGCCCACGTCAGAGAGATTATTCCCCTTTCCATTTTGCCCCACTAAACCAAAAGCCATTTTCAGCCTCCATGTCCACATGACTATGTCAGTCTTTTGACCTGCCACCCTTTCAGCTGCATCTACATCAGATTTTAAATAAGACCCATGACCATACAGCTCCCACAGCCAAATGCCTTTATCAGAGAGTTCTGACCCTTTTCCCTGCAGTCTCTCCCAACCACATGCCTACATAAGCCAACTGTGACCACATGCCTATGTCAGACCCCTGAGCTGGCACCCCTTCAGCCACATATGTGCAACAGACCTTAGACCAGACTGACTCATAGCTACACAAACTCTCTCAGCTACTTGCATACTATTAGCTAGATTACGAGTTTTGAGCGCTATAGGGAAATTAACAAACACGTTATTTAATCCCCTATAGCGCTGCCATTACAAGTTTTTCAAAAACCGGCTTGTGCGTGCAATATGGTGCTTTTAAGCTCCATACTGCACAAAAAACAAGTGCTGTTTTGACGTGCTCCTGCACACTTTCCCTATAGACATCAATGGGGAGAGCGGGTCAGAAAAAAGTCTAACACCTGCAATAGCGGGGAAAAAAAGCTCCGTAACGCAGCCCCATTGATGTCTATGGGAAAAAAGAAACTGACGTTTAAAGTAACCTAACACCCTAACATAAACCCTATGCCTAAACACCCCTAATCTGCCGCCCCAACATCGCCGACACCTACCTACAGTTATTAACCCCTAATCTGCCGCTCCCGATATCGCCGCCACCTAAATAAAGTTATTAATTTTAATCTGCTGCTCCCAATATCGCAGAGACTATACTAAAGTTTTTAACCCCTATTCCACTGCACCCCAACATCGCCGCCACTATATTAAAGTTATTAATCCCTATTCCGCTGCTCCCCGACATCGCCACAACTAAATAATAACTAAATAAAGTTATTAACCCCTAAACCTCTGGCCTCCCACATCACTACCACTAAATAAACCTATTAACCCCTAAACTGCCAGACCCCCACATCGCAACAACCTAAATTAAACTATTAACCCCTAACCCTAAACCTAACCGTAACCCTAGCCCTAACACCCCCTAACTTTAACATAATTAAAATAGATCTAAATTAAATTTACAATTATTAACTAAATAATACCTATTTAAAACTAAATACATACTTACCTGTGAAATAAAACCTAAAATAACTACAATATAACTGATAGTTACATTGTAGCTAGCTTAGGTTTTATTTTTATTTCACAGGTAAGTTTGTATTTATTTTAACTAGGTAGACTAGTAAGTAAATAGTTAATAACTATTTACTAACTACCTAGTTAAAATAAATACAAACTTACCTGTAAAATAAAACCTAAGTTACCTTACACTAAAACCTAACATTACAAAAAATAAAAAACACTAAAATCACAAAAATAAAAACCTACCATTACAAAAAATAAAAACACAGGGGGCGTGTCCGACCATCGGCCAAGATGGCTGCTTTATTATTCTGGCTGCTTGAAGGAGAAGATGAAACCACTGTTTACTTCGCCTAACACTACTAATCTAGTATTATTTTGAGGACTCTTTGATAGTGAATACTTGTGGAGCTACTCTACATTATTTTTATACCGGTTTTCAGCCCAGCAGCCTGAAATAGATGTGGTGCACAGTAGAGGCCTGCTCACGGCTTGGAGCCACATCTACCCCCCCCAGTATTCTGAACATTCAGAACACCCAGTCATTTGTACTGAAGTATGACAAATTAGGGAACGTTATAATATTCAATACGGATGGCCACTTCATGTCTATTCTGGAATAGGGACTTCATCGAGAGATAAAGCATTACTAAAGCTACTGAACTTTTATCAGAAGAACAGGAACGACATTGCAGCGCAAAATGGAAGCCGTGGTGGACTGGGAACAATCTGTTTTAAGCCTGATTACTCATTTCACGCAACAGTTTACCAGAGAGTTGCGACTGACTTTTATTTCACTTGGATATGAGAATGCATCTGAGCGGTTTATACAGCAGCCTCATGATCGGCCAGCAATGGAAGCTCTACTGGAGGCTGAAACTGTCGCATCCCAACCCTTAACTCCCTATACCGCAGCAGCACCACAGTCCCTAACTGCTTGCCCTGAAAGTATGAGAAAGACACCGCTTGTAAGCGTGCGCAAAGTAACCACATTTGCCCAGTATATGACGGAGCATCAAGATGACCTGTCTCCCTTTCTATTGACTCAAGCGTCCACTGTATTGCTGTCCAGGCAGCTAAAAGGGGGTGAGTGGATATCTGCAAGGTCTCGCTATGTGTTTCATGTGAGACGTGCACTTACAGATGGAGTTTGCCGTTTGCAGACGGTTCCCCCATTTGCTCCAGATCTGTTTGTTGTTGGGCCATGTGAACTATGGCGGTGGGACGTCGCCATAAAATGTGAGAGATCCGGAATTGGATAAGAACTTTTTCCTCTTTAGAGGCCTCGGGACGTTCAGGGTTGAGGTGAATTGCTTGACACAAGGGGCGAGTGGAACCTGGTTTAGAGACCTCTACCCTGCCTCTCTGAGAATTGAGACTATTTTTGCTATTTTTTTTTTTGTTGAAATCTTTTTATTGATTTTTCACATATTATGTAAAATGTACATGTAACATCATCAATAACAATAAATAAACAATCAAACAGTAACAATACAGTCTTCAAATTATTTCTCTCATTATACATTCAATTAGTACAATTCAAATCTTTTACTTTTTTCTCTCTAGATTCCTTACCCCAAACTGTAACCTTCAAATCTCAGGGGTTATCGGATAGCATTCTGGACTAGCCTCCCATCTTACAATCTAATTTTTTTTTTTTCCCTTCCTCCATATATTTATATCTCAGTTTAATTTTAATAATCTTAGTGATCTGGAACTCATCCTCCCCTGATATATTCCCTTACAGACCTTAGGTTCTGATGTTATCTAAGTGGCTAAGGTTCTAGCTCTATTTACCTTTTCTATATGCATAATATACGGTTCCCATTGTTGGATAAATTTGTTTCTAGTGTTCAGTATGGCTGCTGAGGCACTCGCCATATTGTAGTGATAGTTGATTCTCTTCTCGATATAATCAAATGTGGGGGGGTCTCCCCTCCAAAATCTAGCTATAGAGATCCTTACTATGGTACAAATCAATGCTACTAATTTATGGTGTCTTTTACTAATGTCTTCTGTAGGGAAGTGTAGTAAGGCTTGTTCTGGGGTTAGATCAATCTCAGTCTCAAGGATATTTCCTAAATAAGCTGATGTCATGTCCCATATTCTTTTAACTTTCTCGCACTGCCACCACATATGTAAATATGTACCAGTCTCTCCACATCCCCTATAGCACATATGGGGATTATCTATCTGAGCATTGGTAAGTCTTGTGGGGTACATATACCATTTATATACAACCTTGATATAGTTTTCTTTTAGCAATGCATTTGGGGAGAATGAAAGGCCTCTATCAATGTTTGAAAGCCACGTCTCTAATGTCCAGGTCCTGTTTAAGTCCTGTTCCCATTTGGTCATAAAATGACTCTTCTCTTTGCTGATTCCCTCACTAAATAATGGGTATAATAGTGCAATTAATCCCTTCCCACGAGTATTGGACAGACATATTGTCTCTAATGTGGTGTTAGATGGGGGTTTATTTGATCCCATTATTTCACGTACCCTAGATGTGAGCTGTAGGTAATGATACCATTCATTTTGTTCTGGGGTGCCTAATTCCTTGTATTGGGAAAAGGTCAGTATTTTATTGCTTATGAGTGTGTCCGCTATTCGATAAAGGCTCTTGTTTTCCCATTTCTTTTGGATATGTGTGCTAATGAGTGAAGTGATTGGAGCTAATGGTGTCAGTCTTGATCTAACATTAATTATGGGGTATGTCTTGGTTAGTTTATCCCAGATAAAGGTGGTATGTCTAATCGAGACATATTCCTCAATATGCCAAGGTCGATGTTGTTTCATCGCCCAGAGAATAGTGTCTAATCTTCCTACCTCTAAGATGTCTTTCTCTAACTGTACCCACTGGGGTGTTTGATCTATCCTATACCAATGTGTGGTCTGTGCCATTCTGGCTGCATAGTAGTATGCAATTAGATTCGGTAATCCAATCCCTCCTTTTCTCCTATGCCTCATCAGATTTTGTTTGCTTATTCTTGCTCTCCTGCCCTGCCAGATGTACTTTAAAATTTCCTTTTGCAAGTTATGTAACTCAGCAGTTGGGATAGTTATTGGGAGGGTTCTGAATAAGTATAAGAGTTTAGGGAGTATTGTCATTTTGACTGATATGATCCTCCCGTAGAGTGATATATTATATTTGGCCCATTTAAGTAGAAGTTCTCTAATCTGTAAGAACATGGGGGTATAGTTTTCTTTGTATAGTTTATTGATATCATTTGTGAGATTAACACCTAGATATTTAAGGGATGATCTAACCCAATTAAACGTAAAGTTTATTTCTAATAACTTCTTTGTCGTATTTGGGAGGTGAGTACTAAGGGCTTCACATTTACTTTCATTAATTTTATAACCCGATAATAGACTAAATTTATTTATAATAGAATATATTACTGGCAAGGAAAGAAGCGGCTTCGTTACTGCAAGGATGACATCATCCGCAAAAAGGGATATTTTATATTCTCTATCTCCTACCCTAAGTCCTGCAATATCTGGGTTATCTCTTATTAGCACTGCTAATGGCTCAATGCATATTGCGAAAAGCAAGGGAGACAGAGGGCACCCTTGTCTTGTGCCATTTCGAATTTGAATTCGTGTTGATTGATATCCTGAAAGCCTAATGAATGCATCAGGAGTGGAATATATTCTTTTTAGAGCATTAATGAAGGGCCCCCTGACTCCCATTTTATGAATGACTGCAAACATATAGTCCCAATTGACTCTGTCAAATGCCTTCTCTGCGTCCAAAGCTAGAAACAGAGAAGGCACTTTCTTCACTGTCGCGAAATTAATTAGGTCAATCACTTTTCGTGTGTTATCTGGAGCTTCTCTCTGTGAGATGAAGCCTACTTGATCTGTATCTATCAATTTTCTAATGGGCAGGGCTAATCTATTTGCAAGAATTTTAGTGAACAATTTCAAATCCTGATTAATTAATGAGATTGGCCGATAATTCTGACAATATTGTGTGTTCTTTCCAGGCTTCGGAATGACTGTCACCCTTGCAGTTAACAGATCTGGGGGGATATCTACGCCTTGTAAAATATTATTATATAAAATCACCAGTAAGGGAGCCACCGATAGTTGCAAATCTTTATAGAACGAGCCTGGAAACCCATCCGGGCCCGGTGCCTTATTTCTTTTTAATTCCTTAATGGCCAGTAGAACTTCTTGTATCGTGACAGGGGCATTTAGGGAATCTAATTCTTCTTCTGTTACTGTGTTTAATTTACTATTTCCTAGGAAGTTGTCTAATTCTTTCCTTATGCTAATTCCTGATTTGATGATGGGTAAATTGTAAAGTTTATTATAGAATTCAGCGAATGTATTTGCTATTTGGAGTGGGTCATTAGTGACTTGGCCGTTAGCCTTTTGAATTTGTGGAATAGCGGAGGCCCTAGTCATTTCCTTTAGTTTGTTCGCTAGCATCCTATCTGGCTTGTTTCCATATATATAATATCTAGTGTCTACCACTTTGATCGATTGGACCGCCTCCCTGTCTAGAAGCTGATTTAGTTCCTCGTTTTTGCTGTTGAGTAGTTTTACTAGTTTATTTTGCTTCTTTTTTACTACCTGGTCCCTTATGGTATCAATTTCATTTCTAAGCTCAACTATTCTGGAGTTGTGTGCTTTCCTAAGTCTACCTGACTCTTCTATCAGTAACCCTCTCAAAGAGGCTTTAAGTGCACTCCAAACAAAGTTTGGATTTGTCGTGGTCCCTTCATTTATAGTTACAAAGTCTTTAATATGCTTTTGTATCTTCTGCAGTAGTATGTCATTTTGAAGTAGACTAGGGTGTAGAGACCAGGACCTAGCTCTGTGTGGATTAATCATCCCTTCAAACTCCACTATCACCATGTCATGATCTGACCATGCACAATTGCGTATGGTAGCAGATGTTATTAGTGGTAAGAGCAACTGGCTAACCAATATTAGGTCTATTCTAGAATATGTGCCATAAACCGTAGAATAAAAGGTATAATCTCTAACTCCTTTGTTAAATGCTCTCCAGCTGTCTATGAGGTTAAAATCTAAGAGTAGGTCTTTTAGGAGCTGCTGTGCCGGGGTTGATCGCCTTTTTTTGCCAGCTATTTGTGTGGTTCTGTCTAAATCATCATTTAATGTCAAATTAAAGTCCCCCCCTATGATGATCTTACTTTTTTTCCAGCTTGATAATAGTCTGCTTATTCTAGATATAAAGGGCCCTTGATTGTCGTTAGGTGCATATACATTCATTAAAATTACCGGGGTATTGTGGATTGAGCCTTTTACAACTAAAAATCTCCCTTCCTTGTCTTTGAGAATTTCCTCTTTCTTAAAATTTAGGGAGGCATGAAGGAGGATGGACACCCCACACCTTTTCTTGTTATTAAGTGCATGGAATTGCAATGGGTAGTTCTTATCCCAATATTTGGATGTAGATTCTGAGGTAAAGTGTGTCTCCTGTATCATAATTATGTGGGCATTTTGGGATTTATATTCTGCAATCGCCTTTTTCCTTTTTATGTTGGTGTTTAACCCCCTTACATTATGAGATATAAGTTTAATGTGCATAGTTTCTATCTGGGTATATGCTTATGTTGGTCAAATTGTTTCTAGAGATGTTTCTTTGTGGATCTGTCTTATACATCATCAACATTTGAACATTTGAGACTGTACATAACTTTAAACAATAACAAAATAAATACTTACAACTTGCTGCGTGCTTGCGCATCAGTAAAAATACAAGTACTATTAACTTAGGTCAACTCTGGAACTCTCGACAACATTTCTTTGATCTCATCTCATGAAGATAGATAATGAGCAAATAATATCAACAATACTAAAACAAAAAGCTGAGATATGAAAGACAAAGAAAAAGCAATATTAGGTAATAAAGTGTGATAGGAAGTGAGAAATGCTAATATATAGCAACTAGGAAAGGGTATAAATGAACCCTGGACTCTCATGATATAACGTTGGATTTAATCCTCCTCATATCAGCAACATGAAAGTCTAGGTGATAACGAGTTTAAATCTTCTTATATTTATCTTCTTGTGATCCTTAGGACAGTTCTCCTAATAGTCCACCTCTTCCTGCAGTAGTATGGGTCTCAACATCCAACAAGGAGAATGTCATGTTTCTGTAGATGGTTCCTCTGGAGAGCTGTCGTCATCTTCTTCTCTGGTCGAATTTGGCTTCATTTTTTGGGGTTTTCCCCTTTTGTTTACTACAGACCAGTCCTTCTGTATAGGCTTTCTCAAAGGCTTTGGTGTGACTTGGGACTCTCCTTCTTCAACTTGGATTTCCAGTTTAGATATAATCATTAGTCCCTCTTCCAACGTTGAGCAAGAGTGTGTGATGTTTTTATGGGTAAAAATCAGTTTGAATGGAAAGTTCCATCTATACCTTAGATTTTCTCTTAAGAGAGCTGTCACCACTGGTCTCATCTCCCTTCGTCTTCTCAGTGTTATTGGCGATAGATCAGTAAAGATCTGGATATTGTGCCCCTCATATGTAATAGTGCGAGCTTGTCTGGCTGCTTGTAGGATCATTTCTTTAATATGAAAGTAGTGTAATTTGACAATAATATCCCTTGTCTTGGATTGGGAAGGTTTGGTCAAAGCTCTATGCACTCTGTCCATTAGCAGCATGTTGGGTTCTGTATCTGGGATTAATTGGTGAAAAATTTCAGTTATATCAGCTTGTAAGTTTTTATAGTCCTCCAGGAGGTTTCTGATTCGAAGGTTAGAGCGTCTGGATCTGTTCTCCAGATCTTCTACTTGATCTTCAAGCTTTTTAATGTAAATGGAGTGGTCTAAAAGTGTATGCTGAATTTGGGGAATTTCTTCTGAAATATCTTCTAGCTTGTTTTCAATTTCTGTTGTCCTACCTCCAATATCCCTAATGTCCTGCTTGAGATCATATAGGGCAGTTTTTAGCTCTTCGTGAAAAAAAGATTTTATTTGATTCAGAAGTTCATTATTTGGAATATCTCCCTGATGTCCATTTTCCTCCTCTGAGGTTTCTATCAGGGTGTGTTGTTTTGGCGAACAAGTAGTTTTATCCAATGTTTTTAACTTCGTTTGTGATTTTGAGAGACATTCTTTCATGGATTGGTTTCTGCTTTTCATTTTGTTTTATGTTTATTCCCTCCTTACAGAGTATTTATAACAGTTTTCTGTCTTTCTCTTATGAGGTGTTCTCAGCCAGTCAGCTATATAAGAATAAAGAAGGGTCACAATTCCAATATCTCAGCTCTATTACAGCATTTCTGAGGATTTTATCTCATTACCGCAGTTCTCAGTTGTTCCAGGCCAACCTTTATTGCTACCGCATTTAAAACATTTCCAGATTTGCAAAAATAATGAACATCATCTTGATTTTTTTAGATAGGGAATTCAGGTTCTAATGTCATATGACCTTTGAGAGCTGCTTATTTAGTCTACTAATCGTGTCCTGATAGCGCCCCTGTAGTTGCACAGTCAAGTTAGGCAGACTTTTAGATGTTATAAATGTCAACTCTTATTGAAAAGAACCTAAAACTTATGAATCCCCTATTTGATGAATACTACATTTACATAGATATAAGTTATGTAGCCTGAATTGTGTTATTTAGACATATAAGCCTGTTGTAGTTCCCACGTGGGGCTCTGTGATCTCCAGGCCACACTCTTGCTGTTTTATGTTCACTGGACCTTATATAAATTAATAAATCTCGTGCAGATAAATTACCATCAATCTCTTATGCTCCAAGTTTAGTGGGAAAGTATATTATGAATATAGAGGAACGCTGTAGCATATTACCTTCTGCCTCTGCACCTTTCTTTTCAGGCTGTGGCCTTCGAAAAATGTGTCCCTTTTTATTTAGATGATAAGCTGTAATCAGCCCTCCTGGGCTCTTCCTAGATGCTCCCCAGCTGCTGCTCTATTGTGGCCTTGTTGTTGCTGTTGCCGAGTTCCGATGTAGGCCAAAGCCTCGGACTTTCCTGAGAATCACTCTGGTTCTCCCAACCAGCCTGCTTCCGATTCCGCTTTTTCCTCCGAAAATCTGCCCAGAAAGGCTTCTAAAGGTCTCCCAAACACTTGCCTGATGTAGCTGTAGTATTTGCTAGCCCTAATATTCACTTTTGTGCACTTTGATAACTTTTATTTGCAGGAGCTTCAGCAAGACACATCTGCTCTGCAGCTCTCCAAGCTCCACCCATCCCATTCCTATTTTTGCTATTTTGCTGGTGCTCACATCAATGTTAATGTTTTGCACTGTTTATAGAGTCTTTTATTATGTTGCTAGTTTGTGTGAAAATTTGAGCGACTTGTTCACATGCTGCTTTCTATTTTAATGCTTTTATTCCACACAAGTTTAGTGCCCATATAGGACATTGCTCACTTTACCCTACTACACGTCAGTGATCTTCTATATCTGTTTGTATGGTTTTGTTTAGGACTCTACTAACATGCTTGGGGAAAATCTGTTGTTTGTTGTTTAGTTACTGTTGGGTAATGAGTGAGATAGAGAGAGTTACTGCTTTATGCACACATGCTGTTAACTGGATAGTGTAGGTGTCAATATTTATATCAGTATGTTAATCCTTTATTTTTTTTTTTTTTTTATTTTTTTTTACCATACTGATCTCCCTGATTTACAACATAGGATATTTTGTCAGATCATTTATTATGCCATTTTCTGTAGTTAAAGATTTTGTTTAAACATGATACCTATTGCTGCCATATGGCTTTTGATCTAGCTATATGAGAAGTTTATAACGCCCTAAGTATCATTGTCTCTAAATGCTAAGTTACATTTTTGCCCATTTCCATGTTGACATATATTTGTGGGTGCCTATTATATTAACCATATTTGTTATATTTTTGAAAAGTAGGGGAATAGAGTCTTTCAAAGTAAGTACTTCACAATATTTGTCATTATTGTGCTAACATTTGAACTTTTATTTGATCCCCCAGTGTTGCTCTGTCAGCGGCCGGGACAGGGCGAGAACTATAGTTGTTATTGTATCCCCCCTAAAAAATCTTGCTCTCATATGGTTTGCCTAATCTTACGTGGACTTATGCTATGCTTTGGATGTTACTTATTGATTATATTAGCACGCCCTCTCTTAGCATGTGGCCCTACGAATATGGATGTGTACATGTATATTTATATGTGTGTGGACATACATATTGTTTATATAGTTTATTTAAAGTATCATGGATCCTTACATATTAGTGCATGGGTACACTGTGGTGGGCTCATAGTTTTTGCTTCCTAATGCCTAGATTTAGAGTTCTGCGTTAGCCGTCAAAACCAGCGTTAGGGGGTCCTAACGCTGGTTTTGGCCGCCCGCTGGTATTTAGAGTCAGTCAGGAAAGGGTCTAACGCTCACTTTCCAGCCGCGACTTTTTCATACTGCAGATCCCCTTACCTCAATTGCGTATCCTATCTTTTCAATGGGATCTTTCTAACGCCGGTATTTAGAGTCTTGGCTGAAGTGAGCGTTAGAAATCTAACGACAAGACTCCAGCCGCAGCAAAAAGCCAGGAGTTAAGAGCTTTATGGGCTAGCGCCGGTTCATAAAGCTCTTAACTACTGTGCTCTAAAGTACACTAACACCCATAAACTACCTATGTACCCCTAAACCGAGGCCCCACCCACATCGCCACCACTCTATTAAATTTTTTTAACCCCTAATCTGCCGACCGCACACCGCTGCAACCTACATTATCCTGATCGGAACAGCCAATAGAATGCAAGCTCAATCTGATTGGCTGATTGGATCAGCCAATCCGATTGAACTTGAATCTGATTGGCTGATTCAATCAGCCAATCAGATTTTTCCTACCTTAATTCCGATTGGCTGATAGAATCCTATCAGCCAATCGGAATTCGAGGGACGCCATCTTGGATGATGTCATTTAAAGGAACCTTCATTCGGACTTAGGACGTCGGAAGAAGAGGATGGATCCGCGTCGGCTGCTTCAAGATGGTCCCGCTCCGCGCCGGATGGAAGAAGATAGAAGATGCCGCTTGGATGAAGATGTTTGCCGGTCCGGATCTCCTCTTCTTGCCGGATAGGATGAAGACTTCGGAGCCTCTTCTGGACCTCTTCTTGCCGGATAGGAGGAAGACTTCGGACCCTCTTCTGGATGGATCGGTGGTACCCGGCGTGGTGAAGACAAGGTAGGAAGATCTTCAGGGGATTAGTGTTAGGTTTTTTAAGGGGGGGTTGGGTTTGATTAGGGGTATGTGGGTGGTGGGTTGTAATGTTGGGGGGGAGGGGTATTGTATGTTTATTTAAATGCAAAAGAGCTGTTTTCTTTGGGGCATGCCCCGCAAAAGGCCCTCTTAAGGGCTGGTAAGGTAAAAGAGCTGTTAAATTTTTATTTTAGAATAGGGTAGGGCATTTTTTTTATTTTGGGGGGCTTTGTTATTTTTTTAGGGGGCTTAGAGTAGGTGTAATTAGTTTAAAATTCTTGTAATCTTTTTTTATTTTTTGTAATTTAGTGGGGTTTTTTTGTAATTTAGTGTTTGTTTGTTTTTGTAATTTAGTTTAGTTTATTTAATTGTAGATAATTGTAGATAGTTTATTTAATTAATTTATTGATAGTGTAGTTTTAGGTTTAATTGTAACTTAGGTTAGGATTTATTTTACAGGTAATTTTGTAATTATTTTAACTAGGTAGCTATTAAATAGTTCTTAACTATTTAATAGCTATTGTACCTGGTTAAAATAAATACAAAGTTGCCTGTAAAATAAATATTAATCCTAAAATAGCTTCAATATAATTATTATTTATATTGTAGCTATATTACGGTTTATTTTACAGGTAAGTATTTAGCTGTAAATAGGATTAATTTATTTAATAAGATTTATTTTATTTCATTAGATTTAAATTATATTTAACTTTAGGGGTTAATACATTTATTAGAGTAGCGGCGAGGTCCGGTCGGCAGATTAGGGGTTAATACTTGAAGTTAGGTGTCGACGATGTTAGGGAGGGCAGATTAGGGGTTAATACTATTTATTATAGGGTTTTTGAGGCGGGAGTGAGGCGGTTTAGGGGTTAATACATTTATTATAGTAGCGGTGAGGTCCGGTCGGCAGATTAGGGGTTAATAATTGTAGGTAGGTGGCGGCGATGTTGGGGGCGGCAGATTAGGGGTTAATAAATATAATATAGGGGTCGGCGGTGTTAGGGGCAGCAGATTAGGGGTACATAGGGATAACGTAGGTTGCGGCGGTGTACGGAGCGGAAGATTAGGGGTTAAAAATAATATTCAGGGGTCAGCGATAGCGGGGGCGGCAGATTAGGGGTTAATAAGTGTAAGGTTAGGGGTGTTTAGACTCGGGGTGCATGTTAGGGTGTTAGGTGCAGACTTAGGAAGTGTTTCCCCATAGGAAACAATGGGGCTGCGTTAGGAGCTGAACGCTGCTTTTTTGCAGGTGTTAGGTTTTTTTCCAGCTCAAACGAGCACGTTTTTTAAGCTGGTCGCGTCCGTAAGCACCGCTGGTATTGAGAGTTGCAGTGGCGGTAAATATGCCTGTACGCTCCCTTTTTGGAGCCTAACGCAGCCCTTCTGAGAACTCTCAATACCAGCGTTGTTTAAAAGGTGCGGGGGGAAAAAAGCATGCGTAGCTAACGCACCCCTTTGGCCGCAGAACTCTAAATCTAGGCGTAAGATAATAGTTTAATTTTCTAGTTATATCGTTTGTAATGCTAAGTATAAGAATTTTGTATCTGTTTTTTTTTTTTATTCATTGTCCATTCCAAGGGTCCAAAAGTGGCCCTATATTACAGGCCACAGTGTGATGTTTAAGGTTTACTCTACTTTTTTTTTATTTTGTATTGTACAGCCCTATTTGTTATATGCTTGACAACCTTGCATATATGTAGGAAATTACTGATGCAAGGGTTCAAAAGTGGCCCTAAATGTTATTTTGAAAATTTGAGGTTAAATTATTTATGCTGTATAATACTATGGAAATGCTTGATTTATGTACAGTACTATTGCTTGCCCTTACAGGCTGAGGGCTTATGTAAAAGACTACTTTGTACTGTTTTATTATGTACCTCAATAAAAATTATTAAAATAAAAAAAAATAAAAAAAAATATCTACCATTACCAAAAAACAAAATTATCCAAAAAAATTAAAATTATTCCTATTCTAATGCCCTTTAAAAAAAACACCCAAAAATAAAAAGCCTAATCTAGTTAAACAGCTCTTTTGCTACCAAAAAAAAAATACATTGCACAAAATAATAAACAAATTATCCAAAAAAATACAAATTATTCCTATTCTATTACCCATTAAAAAAAAAACCACCCCAAAATAAAAATCCTAATCTAGAATAAACTACCAATGGCCCTTAAAAGGGCCTTTTGTAGGGCATTGCCCTAAAGATATCAGCTCTTTTCGTGAAATACAAATACCCACTAACATTACAAACCCCCACCCCCCCCCAAACCCACAAAATAAAAAAACTAAGCTACCCATTGCCCTGAAAAGGGCATTTAGATGGGCATTGCCCTTAAAAGGGCATTTAGCTCTTTTACATGCCCAAACCCTAAACTAAAAAAAAACCCACACCTAAAAAAAAACCTTAAAAAAAAAATCACTAACCCCTGAAGACCCACTTACAGTTTTTGAAGTCCCGCTTGAACGATCTTCATCCAGGCGGCGAGAAGTCTTCATCTAGACGGCCTCTTCAATCTGCATTCCGGTGGCGAAGTGCTCATCCAAGCAGCGAGAAGTCTTCATCCAAACGGCCTCTTCATCTTTATCAAGACGGCATCTTCTATCCTGATCCCTGCGGCGCGGAGCAGATCAATCCTGAAGACATCCGGCGCGGAGCATCCTCTTCATACGGTCGCCGCCGTACACTGAAACTTCAATGCAAGGTACGCGATCCAAGATGGCGTCCCTTGCATTCTATTTGGCTGAAAAATTTAAATCAGCCAATAGGATTTAAGCAGCTCTCCTTCTATTGGATGATTCATCATCCAATAGAATGAGAGCTGCTTAAATTTTATTGGCTTCTCAAATCAGTCAATAGGATGTAAGCAGCTCTCATTCTATTGGATGATGAATCATCCAATAGAATGAGAGCTGCTTAAATCCTATTGGCTGATTTGAACAGCCAATAGGATTTTAGCAGCTCTAATTCCTATTGGCTGATTCAAATTTTTCAGCCAATAGGAATGCAAGGGATGCCATCTTGGATCGCGTACCTTGCATTGAAGATTCAGTGTACGGCGACAACCGTATGAAGATGATTCTCCGCACCGGATGTCTTCAGGATGGATCCGCTCCACGCCGCCGGGTCAAGATAGAAGATGCCGCTTGGATAAAGATTGAAAAGGCTGTCTGGATGAAGACTTCTCGCTGCTTGGATGATGACTTTGCCGCAGGGATGAAGATTGAAGAGGCTGTCTGGATGAAGACTTCTCTCCGCCTGGATGAAGATCGGTCAAGGGGACTTCAAAAACTAAGTGGATTTTTGGGGGTTAGTGATAGGTTTTTTTAAGGGCTTTTTTTTGGGTGGGGTTTTTTTTTAGTTTAGGGTTTGGGCATGTAAAGAGCTAAATGACCCTTTTAAGGGCAATGCCCAGCCAAATGCCCTTTTCAGGGCAATGGATAGCTTAGGTTTTTGTTAGAGTTAGGTTTTTTATTCTGGGGGGCTGGTTGGGTGGTGGGTTTTACTGTTGGGGAGTCTTTGTATTTTTCTTTACAGGTAAAAGAGCTGTTTAACTTAGGGCAATGCCCTACAAAAAGGCCCTTTTAAGGGCTATTGGTAGTTTATTGTAGGCTAGGGTTTTATTTTATTTTGGGTGGGCTTTTTTATTTTGATAGGGTTATTCCATTAGGTGTAATTCTTTTTTATTTTTGATAATTTTGTTTGTTATTTTTCATACTTTAGTGTTTGTTATTTTTTGTAATTTAGTCTTTTTTTATTTTTTGTAATTAAAAACTGTAATTTTTAGAGTAGTTTTAGGATTTTTTAATGTGTAGTTTAGTTTTATTTAATTCGTAGTAAGTTTAATAGTAGTATTATCCAATGTTTTTAACTTCGTTTGTGATTTTGAGAGACATTCTTTCATGGATTGGTTTCTGCTTTTCATTTTGTTTTATGTTTATTCCCTCCTTACAGAGTATTTATAACAGTTTTCTGTCTTTCTCTTATGAGGTGTTCTCAGCCAGTCAGCTATATAAGAATAAAGAAGTGTCACAATTCCAATATCTCAGCTCTATTACAGCATTTCTGAGGATTTTATCTCATTACCGCAGTTCTCAGTTGTTCCAGGCCAACCTTTATTGCTACCGCATTTAAAACATTTCCAGATTTGCAAAAATAATGAACATCATCTTGATTTTTTTAGATAGGGAATTCAGGTTCTAATGTCATATGACCTTTGAGAGCTGCTTATTTAGTCTACTAATCGTGTCCTGATAGCGCCCCTGTAGTTGCACAGTCAAGTTAGGCAGACTTTTAGATGTTATAAATGTCAACTCTTATTGAAAAGAACCTAAAACTTATGAATCCCCTATTTGATGAATACTACATTTACATAGATATAAGTTATGTAGCCTGAATTGTGTTATTTAGACATATAAGCCTGTTGTAGTTCCCACGTGGGGCTCTGTGATCTCCAGGCCACACTCTTGCTGTTTTATGTTCACTGGACCTTATATAAATTAATAAATCTCGTGCAGATAAATTACCATCAATCTCTTATGCTCCAAGTTTAGTGGGAAAGTATATTATGAATATAGAGGAACGCTGTAGCATATTACCTTCTGCCTCTGCACCTTTCTTTTCAGGCTGTGGCCTTCGAAAAATGTGTCCCTTTTTATTTAGATGATAAGCTGTAATCAGCCCTCCTGGGCTCTTCCTAGATGCTCCCCAGCTGCTGCTCTATTGTGGCCTTGTTGTTGCTGTTGCCGAGTTCCGATGTAGGCCAAAGCCTCGGACTTTCCTGAGAATCACTCTGGTTCTCCCAACCAGCCTGCTTCCGATTCCGCTTTTTCCTCCGAAAATCTGCCCAGAAAGGCTTCTAAAGGTCTCCCAAACACTTGCCTGATGTAGCTGTAGTATTTGCTAGCCCTAATATTCACTTTTGTGCACTTTGATAACTTTTATTTGCAGGAGCTTCAGCAAGACACATCTGCTCTGCAGCTCTCCAAGCTCCACCCATCCCATTCCTATTTTTGCTATTTTGCTGGTGCTCACATCAATGTTAATGTTTTGCACTGTTTATAGAGTCTTTTATTATGTTGCTAGTTTGTGTGAAAATTTGAGCGACTTGTTCACATGCTGCTTTCTATTTTAATGCTTTTATTCCACACAAGTTTAGTGCCCATATAGGACATAGCTCACTTTACCCTACTACACGTCAGTGATCTTCTATATCTGTTTGTATGGTTTTGTTTAGGACTCTACTAACATGCTTGGGGAAAATCTGTTGTTTGTTGTTTAGTTACTGTTGGGTAATGAGTGAGATAGAGAGAGTTACTGCTTTATGCACACATGCTGTTAACTGGATAGTGTAGGTGTCAATATGTATATCAGTATGTTAATCCTTTATTTTTTTTTTATTTTTTATTTTTTTACCATACTGATCTCCCTGATTTACAACATAGGATATTTTGTCAGATCATTTATTATGCCATTTTCTGTAGTTAAAGATTTTGTTTAAACATGATACCTATTGCTGCCATATGGCTTTTGATCTAGCTATATGAGAAGTTTATAACGCCCTAAGTATCATTGTCTCTAAATGCTAAGTTACATTTTTGCCCATTTCCATGTTGACATATATTTGTGGGTGCCTATTATATTAACCATATTTGTTATATTTTTGAAAAGTAGGGGAATAGAGTCTTTCAAAGTAAGTACTTCACAATATTTGTCATTATTGTGCTAACATTTGAACTTTTATTTGATCCCCCAGTGTTGCTCTGTCAGCGGCCGGGACAGGGCGAGAACTATAGTTGTTATTGTATCCCCCCTAAAAAATCTTGCTCTCATATGGTTTGCCTAATCTTACGTGGACTTATGCTATGCTTTGGATGTTACTTATTGATTATATTAGCACGCCCTCTCTTAGCATGTGGCCCTACGAATATGGATGTGTACATGTATATTTATATGTGTGTGGACATACATATTGTTTATATAGTTTATTTAAAGTATCATGGATCCTTACATATTAGTGCATGGGTACACTGTGGTGGGCTCATAGTTTTTGCTTCCTAATGCCTAGATTTAGAGTTCTGCGTTAGCCGTCAAAACCAGCGTTAGGGGGTCCTAACGCTGGTTTTGGCCGCCCGCTGGTATTTAGAGTCAGTCAGGAAAGGGTCTAACGCTCACTTTCCAGCCGCGACTTTTTCATACTGCAGATCCCCTTACCTCAATTGCGTATCCTATCTTTTCAATGGGATCTTTCTAACGCCGGTATTTAGAGTCTTGGCTGAAGTGAGCGTTAGAAATCTAACGACAAGACTCCAGCCGCAGCAAAAAGCCAGGAGTTAAGAGCTTTATGGGCTAGCGCCGGTTCATAAAGCTCTTAACTACTGTGCTCTAAAGTACACTAACACCCATAAACTACCTATGTACCCCTAAACCGAGGCCCCCCCCACATCGCCACCACTCTATTAAATTTTTTTAACCCCTAATCTGCCGACCGCACACCGCTGCAACCTACATTATCCTGATCGGAACAGCCAATAGAATGCAAGCTCAATCTGATTGGCTGATTGGATCAGCCAATCCGATTGAACTTGAATCTGATTGGCTGATTCAATCAGCCAATCAGATTTTTCCTACCTTAATTCCGATTGGCTGATAGAATCCTATCAGCCAATCGGAATTCGAGGGACGCCATCTTGGATGATGTCATTTAAAGGAACCTTCATTCGGACTTAGGACGTCGGAAGAAGAGGATGGATCCGCGTCGGCTGCTTCAAGATGGTCCCGCTCCGCGCCGGATGGAAGAAGATAGAAGATGCCGCTTGGATGAAGATGTTTGCCGGTCCGGATCTCCTCTTCTTGCCGGATAGGATGAAGACTTCGGAGCCTCTTCTGGACCTCTTCTTGCCGGATAGGAGGAAGACTTCGGACCCTCTTCTGGATGGATCGGTGGTACCCGGCGTGGTGAAGACAAGGTAGGAAGATCTTCAGGGGATTAGTGTTAGGTTTTTTAAGGGGGGGTTGGGTTTGATTAGGCGTATGTGGGTGGTGGGTTGTAATGTTGGGGGGGAGGGGTATTGTATGTTTATTTAAATGCAAAAGAGCTGTTTTCTTTGGGGCATGCCCCGCAAAAGGCCCTCTTAAGGGCTGGTAAGGTAAAAGAGCTGTTAAATTTTTATTTTAGAATAGGGTAGGGCATTTTTTTTATTTTGGGGGGCTTTGTTATTTTTTTAGGGGGCTTAGAGTAGGTGTAATTAGTTTAAAATTCTTGTAATCTTTTTTTATTTTTTGTAATTTAGTGGGTTTTTTTTGTAATTTAGTGTTTGTTTGTTTTTGTAATTTAGTTTAGTTTATTTAATTGTAGATAATTGTAGATAGTTTATTTAATTAATTTATTGATAGTGTAGTTTTAGGTTTAATTGTAACTTAGGTTAGGATTTATTTTACAGGTAATTTTGTAATTATTTTAACTAGGTAGCTATTAAATAGTTCTTAACTATTTAATAGCTATTGTACCTGGTTAAAATAAATACAAAGTTGCCTGTAAAATAAATATTAATCCTAAAATAGCTTCAATATAATTATTATTTATATTGTAGCTATATTACGGTTTATTTTACAGGTAAGTATTTAGCTGTAAATAGGATTAATTTATTTAATAAGATTTATTTTATTTCATTAGATTTAAATTATATTTAACTTTAGGGGTTAATACATTTATTAGAGTAGCGGCGAGGTCCGGTCGGCAGATTAGGGGTTAATACTTGAAGTTAGGTGTCGACGATGTTAGGGAGGGCAGATTAGGGGTTAATACTATTTATTATAGGGTTTTTGAGGCGGGAGTGAGGCGGTTTAGGGGTTAATACATTTATTATAGTAGCGGTGAGGTCCGGTCGGCAGATTAGGGGTTAATAATTGTAGGTAGGTGGCGGCGATGTTGGGGGCGGCAGATTAGGGGTTAATAAATATAATATAGGGGTCGGCGGTGTTAGGGGCAGCAGATTAGGGGTACATAGGGATAACGTAGGTTGCGGCGGTGTACGGAGCGGAAGATTAGGGGTTAAAAATAATATTCAGGGGTCAGCGATAGCGGGGGCGGCAGATTAGGGGTTAATAAGTGTAAGGTTAGGGGTGTTTAGACTCGGGGTGCATGTTAGGGTGTTAGGTGCAGACTTAGGAAGTGTTTCCCCATAGGAAACAATGGGGCTGCGTTAGGAGCTGAACGCTGCTTTTTTGCAGGTGTTAGGTTTTTTTCCAGCTCAAACGAGCACGTTTTTTAAGCTGGTCGCGTCCGTAAGCACCGCTGGTATTGAGAGTTGCAGTGGCGGTAAATATGCCTGTACGCTCCCTTTTTGGAGCCTAACGCAGCCCTTCTGAGAACTCTCAATACCAGCGTTGTTTAAAAGGTGCGGGGGGAAAAAAGCATGCGTAGCTAACGCACCCCTTTGGCCGCAGAACTCTAAATCTAGGCGTAAGATAATAGTTTAATTTTCTAGTTATATCGTTTGTAATGCTAAGTATAAGAATTTTGTATCTGTTTTTTTTTTTTATTCATTGTCCATTCCAAGGGTCCAAAAGTGGCCCTATATTACAGGCCACAGTGTGATGTTTAAGGTTTACTCTACTTTTTTTTTATTTTGTATTGTACAGCCCTATTTGTTATATGCTTGACAACCTTGCATATATGTAGGAAATTACTGATGCAAGGGTTCAAAAGTGGCCCTAAATGTTATTTTGAAAATTTGAGGTTAAATTATTTATGCTGTATAATACTATGGAAATGCTTGATTTATGTACAGTACTATTGCTTGCCCTTACAGGCTGAGGGCTTATGTAAAAGACTACTTTGTACTGTTTTATTATGTACCTCAATAAAAATTATTAAAATTAAAAAAAATAAAAAAAATATCTACCATTACCAAAAAACAAAATTATCCAAAAAAATTAAAATTATTCCTATTCTAATGCCCTTTAAAAAAAACACCCCAAAATAAAAAGCCTAATCTAGTTAAACAGCTCTTTTGCTACCAAAAAAAAAATACATTGCACAAAATAATAAACAAATTATCCAAAAAAATACAAATTATTCCTATTCTATTACCCATTAAAAAAAAACCCACCCCAAAATAAAAATCCTAATCTAGAATAAACTACCAATGGCCCTTAAAAGGGCCTTTTGTAGGGCATTGCCCTAAAGATATCAGCTCTTTTCGTGAAATACAAATACCCACTAACATTACAAACCCCCACCCCCCCCCCCCAAACCCACAAAATAAAAAAACTAAGCTACCCATTGCCCTGAAAAGGGCATTTAGATGGGCATTGCCCTTAAAAGGGCATTTAGCTCTTTTACATGCCCAAACCCTAAACTAAAAAAAAACCCACACCTAAAAAAAAACCTTAAAAAAAAACATCACTAACCCCTGAAGACCCACTTACAGTTTTTGAAGTCCCGCTTGAACGATCTTCATCCAGGCGGCGAGAAGTCTTCATCTAGACGGCCTCTTCAATCTGCATTCCGGTGGCGAAGTGCTCATCCAAGCAGCGAGAAGTCTTCATCCAAACGGCCTCTTCATCTTTATCAAGACGGCATCTTCTATCCTGATCCCTGCGGCGCGGAGCAGATCAATCCTGAAGACATCCGGCGCGGAGCATCCTCTTCATACGGTCGCCGCCGTACACTGAAACTTCAATGCAAGGTACGCGATCCAAGATGGCGTCCCTTGCATTCTATTTGGCTGAAAAATTTAAATCAGCCAATAGGATTTAAGCAGCTCTCCTTCTATTGGATGATGAATCATCCAATAGAATGAGAGCTGCTTAAATTTTATTGGCTTCTCAAATCAGTCAATAGGATGTAAGCAGCTCTCATTCTATTGGATGATGAATCATCCAATAGAATGAGAGCTGCTTAAATCCTATTGGCTGATTTGAACAGCCAATAGGATTTTAGCAGCTCTAATTCCTATTGGCTGATTCAAATTTTTCAGCCAATAGGAATGCAAGGGATGCCATCTTGGATCGCGTACCTTGCATTGAAGATTCAGTGTACGGCGACAACCGTATGAAGATGATTCTCCGCACCGGATGTCTTCAGGATGGATCCGCTCCACGCCGCCGGGTCAAGATAGAAGATGCCGCTTGGATAAAGATTGAAAAGGCTGTCTGGATGAAGACTTCTCGCTGCTTGGATGATGACTTTGCCGCAGGGATGAAGATTGAAGAGGCTGTCTGGATGAAGACTTCTCTCCGCCTGGATGAAGATCGGTCAAGGGGACTTCAAAAACTAAGTGGATTTTTGGGGGTTAGTGATAGGTTTTTTTAAGGGCTTTTTTTTGGGTGGGGTTTTTTTTTAGTTTAGGGTTTGGGCATGTAAAGAGCTAAATGACCCTTTTAAGGGCAATGCCCAGCCAAATGCCCTTTTCAGGGCAATGGATAGCTTAGGTTTTTGTTAGAGTTAGGTTTTTTATTCTGGGGGGCTGGTTGGGTGGTGGGTTTTACTGTTGGGGAGTCTTTGTATTTTTCTTTACAGGTAAAAGAGCTGTTTAACTTAGGGCAATGCCCTACAAAAAGGCCCTTTTAAGGGCTATTGGTAGTTTATTGTAGGCTAGGGTTTTATTTTATTTTGGGTGGGCTTTTTTATTTTGATAGGGTTATTCCATTAGGTGTAATTCTTTTTTATTTTTGATAATTTTGTTTGTTATTTTTCATACTTTAGTGTTTGTTATTTTTTGTAATTTAGTCTTTTTTTATTTTTTGTAATTAAAAACTGTAATTTTTAGAGTAGTTTTAGGATTTTTTAATGTGTAGTTTAGTTTTATTTAATTCGTAGTAAGTTTAATTGTTAGTTTAAACTTAGATTTTTTTAATTTGACAGGTAAGTTTTAATTTAAGGTAGGGAAATTGTAATTTTAATAGTTTAATAGTTTACTTTAGTATATTTTGTTTTGGGGGGCTTGTGGTTTAGGGGTTAATAGGTTTATTATAGTGGCGGCGGTGTAGGGCTTAATAACGTTAGATAGATAGATAGATAGATAGATAGATAGATAGATATGAAGATAGACAAACATAGATAGATAGATAGATAGATAGATAGATATAGGAAATATATTGTAGACATAAAAGTGCATGCGTCATTATTTCAGTAGTAGGTCTTTGGCACTGGCAATTAGTAGTCCCATAACTTTTGACTGGAACCCTTTGTGCATTCCCTGTGTATAGTTTCTGGAGACACTTTTGTTTACAGGAAACTATAATAGTGCAATCACTTACTGATGACCAATTGCTTGATCATAAAGATGAATAATATGTTTTTGTTTAGGCAAGGCAAAGCAGCAAGCACGTAAATTAAGGCAAATCAGTTATGCTGTGAATCAGAATCACAATCTAAAGAAATGTTCAACAATTATTAGAGAATGTTTGTTTATTGAAAAAGGAAACTTTCTAGACAGGGAGTGGAGGTTAATCGCTGTTTAAAAGTTTGCTGATAAAATTTAAACTAAACTTTAACTTTGCTATCACTTTAAATACAAATGTATTGTGATTATACAGTTTCTAAAAAACTCAATTCCTATCCACATGGCATTAGTAAGATTTAGTATTTATTAATAGTTTTTATTTTAGTTGTTGAATATCTTTTGGTAACACTTGTGTGCTTACAAATGTTATTAATTATTGTCTTATGGAAAGATTTTCATGCCAAATATTAAAGTTTTAACAACAAATCAGAGTGGTTTGTGTGTCGGGGAGATAAAGGTTACAAAATAAGCACAGAGGAAAAAGGATGGCATACAACTACTATAGTTATAGTGAAATTTATTGGTATATATTGAGATAACAATGTATACATTTTAAAGCAATGACATAATAATCCAATCTAATAATAATTGTCCAGTGGTTGAAATCCTATAATGTAGTGAGAAACTAGCTTCAACAATGCAGAGAAACTTTTAAAAGGGACTTGAAACATTGCAAGATTGTAAAATAAAATGTTAAATGATGCAATTTAAAGAAACAAATTGCAAAATACTTTTATTATTTATTTTGGCCGCCTTCCCTGTATTTTAACCATGAAAATTGTGGGGATTCCAACAACAATATCTTGAATTGTAGTGCACACTGCAAATCACTAACCTAAGCCAGCCATATGTCTTTCCCTGATTGGCCTCAGCATAGGTGATATGTTAGCAAGTTTTGGCAACAAAATGACAGTGGCAAGACCTGTCTACTCCAATACCAAAGTATGGTTTGGTGCCAAATAAAGCAAGTTGTTGCAGAGAGCTTAGCCATTGAAAAACAATTGCAGTCCACAAGCTGTTAATGTATTTAGTACATTTTCACACTCAATTGGTATATTCACTACTATTTACTATCATCTTAGGGCAGGGTTTTTCTTTTTTTTTTTTTTTTATAATTACTTTTTTATTGAAGTTAAAATCATATTACAACATAGATAAACTGAAACACAATATGTATGGATACAGAAGAGAAACCTCACAATATAAACATTTGTTGAAAACATAGAATCGCTTCTTTTATAACATAAAAAGATCCATGCATAAAAATAAAAAAAAATAAAAAAGATCTTAACCTCACTTTTCCAATTTTATACATTGAAATATTCTAAACATATGAATAACTTCTATTATAACTTTTCAAGGAATCAAAAAAGTGCTTCATAATCATCTAGTGAGAGATGATGAAAAATAAAAAATTAAAATTCAATTAACTTACACTGAATTAGAACTCCAAATAGATCAGAGCAATCATGAAGGTAACAATCAAGAAACTTATAGGAGTCTTTCAAATAAAAAAAAGAAGAATAGAAGGGGGGGGCGGGGGAGCGGAGGGGAAAAAAAAAAGAAAAAAAAAAAGGAAGGGAACCCAGGCCCATCTTGAGATGACTTCTGTCACCTAACCCTCTCTGTTAGCCACAGCCTAGGTAGTACTCCAGCTATAATCAAATTTAGAAATGGGACTGCATTCTGAAATGGGTCCAAGAAGCGAATCTGCAGCTCTGGGGCCCAAGAACTTATGAAACTTCCCCATTTTTTAAAGTAATTTTTATAATGTTTTTCTGAATCAGCCATCAGGTTCTGACTTTCAACAATCATCTGGGTTTTAATGACATTGATAAATTCCCTAATACTAGGGATTTCTCTTTGTCTCCATTTTTTAAAGAGCAGGCTACGTGCCACCAATATCGCAAGATTAGTGAGATGTCTATCGCCAATATTGGCTGAGTTTATTAAAAAAAATATTTGATCTGACTGCAACTCTATCTTACTCTGAAGATGGCAGTTCAGCCAATATTTAACCTTTGCCCAGTACTGCCTGACTTTGGGACAACTCCAAATTCAATGCAGCAGATTTGCCCCTGCCTCTGTGCACTTGAAGCAGTTCCCTGCCTTGGACGCCGTCCATTTGGCCATTCTTGATGGAGTCAGGTAAAAATTGTTAATTATTTTGCACTGTGACTCTCTCCAACTGGTACAAGAGGTTGCCTCAGCGGCGAGTTTGATGCTTTCAGTTATCTCCTCAGTTTGTAGCCTGTCAAAATATTTAATAAATGTATCCTTAGCTTGGATAATATGTGCCTGCCCTTTAATCAATAAAATTTTCTGATACCACCAAGAGATTGAGCGTTTCCTTGCTTGGTAAAGCTTTAGGCCCGGAACTATCTGGGCCTGCCCCCATTCGGTTGCCACTTCTCTATTGAGTTTTTCAATATAATGGCGTACCTGCAGATATGCATAAAAATTATTGGCTGGAAGATGGTATTGCTCTACCAGGCTCTGAAAAGTTCGAGTCTGACCGCTCCTATCATCTTTCAACTGGACAAATTTACTCAGACCCTTCTCTCCCCATTCAAAAAACAATCTGTAGTTAAGACCTGATGGAAAATCAACACAGCCAATAATAGGTAAATACGGAGACACACTAAATTCCTGCCCAACTAAAGTACAGTATTGCTGCCACCCTTTAATGATATTGGCAAATGTTAACATCACGCTTAAATTCTGTGGTAACTTCCTATACGGGCAATGTAACATGGCTTGTGGACTAAAAGGCCTAATCAGCTCAGTGTCTAAATTGTAATACGTTACATACTCTGATTTGGTAAGCCAGTCTATTCCAAATTTTGCCAGAGCTGTTAGATTATAATACTTAAAGGGACATAATACTCATATGCTAAATCACTTGAAACTGATGCAGTATAACTGTAAAAAGCTGACAGGAAAATATCACCTGAGCATCTCTATGTAAAAAAGGAAGATATTTTACCTCACAATCTCCTCAGCTCAGCAGAGTAAGTTCTGTGTAAAAAGTTATACTCAGCTGCTCCCAGCTGCAGGTAAAAAAATAAAAAAAAATGAAGAAATGAACAGCAGCCAATCAGCATCAGCAGTGCTGAGGTCATGAACTCTTACTGTGATCTCATGAGATTTGACTTAACTCTCATGAGATTTCATAGTAAGCTTCCTTTACCTGATTGGTGAAATAAGATGAGAGTGCACGATGCTAGTCCCTTCAGATGTCCCAGGACAGACACACTAAAATGCTGCTTAGAAATCCTTTACAATGGGAGGTGGCTACTGAGGAACTTTTGAGGTAAAATATCTTTCTTTTTTACATAGAGATGTTCAGGTGATATTTTCTAGTCAGCTTTTTACAGCTATGCTGCATCACTTTCAAGTGTTTAAACATTTGGGTATTATGGCCCTTTAATGTTGGGGATA
Organism: Bombina bombina; assembly: GCF_027579735.1. NCBI lineage: Eukaryota > Metazoa > Chordata > Amphibia > Anura > Bombinatoridae > Bombina > Bombina bombina. Next base: position 299,151,860 of record NC_069506.1, on the reverse strand, counting down.
GAGAACCCTGCATATTGTTTTGAATTACTCATTTTATCAAGAGATATTCTTGGTCTCTTTTTCTCCCAAATAAAAGAGGTGCAAGCTTTATTATATTTGTCTATATCTTTCCTGGTGACAAATAGGGGAAGATTTTGTATCAGAAACAAAATTTTTGGGAATAAGATTGTTTTAATTATCATGCATCTAGCCAATATTGACAAATAATGTAGATTCCATTTGTTTAAATCATATTGAACGTTATCAAAAAGTTCGCTATAATTTAATCGGTACCAATCACTAGGGTTCCTAGCAATCTTGATCCCTAAGTAATTAATGACTTTAACTTCTCTGAAGATATGATTTATACTTTGCCTTGTTTTATTAACCCATAATAACTCCGATTTTTTAGAGTTAACTTTATACCCAGAAAAAGCGCTGAACTCCGTGATGATTTTAATGACTCGTGGGATAGATTCTATGGTATTCTGCAGAAAAAGGAGTATATCGTCTGCATACAGAGATATGAGTAAACTCTCCCTGCCTATCTTAACTGGTTGTATTGTTTGTCTAATATAAACCGCCAAAGGCTCTAGGGCAAGATCAAATAGCAGCGGAGATAATGGACATCCTTGACATGTTCCTTTTTCTAGAGTAATATGTTGCGTTAGTTCCCCATTCACTAGGAGCTGCGATCTAGGTTTGTTGTAGACCACCCTCACCAGATCAACCAGTCGGCCAGAAAAAAACAAAATTTTCAGGAGAGGTTATGAGATGGTTCCACTCAATAGAATCAAAGGCTTTTTCGGCATCTACGGTGATTAACGCTAGATCCTTATTCATAATATTGTGATAGTCCTTACTGCCCGGCTGGCCAACCCGGTGAAAGTGGTCCAACACAGTTAAAACTCTTCTCATATTGCGAACAGAATTCCTATTCGGGATAAAGCCCGTCTGATCTGTATTTATCAATTTACCTACAACTCTTTTTAGCCTATCGGCTATAATTGACATAATAATTTTATAATCCTGGTTTAACAGGGAGATTGGGCGGTAGGCTGATAATTCATCTGGGCTTTTCCCCTTCTTGTGTATGAGGGTAACAACTGAATCAGAGAAATAAGGGGACTTCAGAGCTTGTCTTAAAAAATAGTCATTGTATAGATTCTCTAGTGTGGCACCTACTGTTTCTGATAGAATTTTATAGAATTCGATTGAAAGGCCATCCAGGCCTGGGGCTTTGCCTGATTTTATCCTTTGTATTACCTTAACTATCTCTGACTCCGTTATTGCTGCATTAATTTGATTAAATTCCTCAGGAGATATACGAGGTAATTTGATTTTATCCCAGAATTGCGCCTTCGCACTCTCGTTTATTCCCCCACTAGTATAGATATTATGATAATATTTAAAGAATGCGTCTCTGATGTCTGTAGATTGGGTGATAATCTTATTCCCGTCTTTGATTGCTGATATAAAATTTTCCTTTTTCCGAAACTTTATTATCTTTACCAGGTGTTTGGCGGAAACCCCCTGATACCCTTGATACATAGCCCTAGCCTTGAGATCCTCCCCTGCCCATTTTTCTCTAAAAAAATCCTCACGTTCTGTTTTAGATAGTATATATTTGCTCCAGGTATCTTGATTCGGGGACTGAAGATATCTATTATATGCATTTCTGAGCTGATTAGCCAGCTGTACCTCTCTCGCTCTATATTTGCGCGTTAATTTGACCATGTATGCCTTGATTTCTTCTCGCATAACTGCTTTCCCTGCTTCCCAAAAAAATTCTGGTTTATTTTTATATTCTACATTCTGATCACAGTACTCTTGCCACTTTAATTTCAACCAATTTGAAAAATGGATATTTTGACTCATATAAGATGGGAAACTAAACGAGTTCCCTGGGCTTCTAATTTTTGTGTCCGCCCAGACCTTAAGGCTAATAATAGCGTGATCAGATAAAAAAATGTCAGCAATCTTGGTTTCCGTCTCAAACCTAGCTACTTGCGCCTATCAAGAATAAGTCAATACCCAAAAAGCTCCTGTGTGTCTTAGACTCACAGATATATTCCCGATCATCCGGGTGTTGTAACCGCCAAATGTCTTTCAGTTTTAATACTTTAACATAATTCCTAAAGAACTTGGCTTCTCGGTTATTCGACTGGCGACATCTAACTCTAGACCTATCCATCTCCGGATACAGAGTGAAGTTCATGTCCCCAGCTATAATCAGATTCTGATCCAGATATGGCAGAAGTTTCTGTTGAATCTTTTGCCAGAAATATTTCTCAAATTTATAGGGACCATATATGTTACAAAAAATCCACCTTACACCCTCTATCTGAATCTGAAGGACTATAAACCTGCCCTGAGGATCGCATGCTTGCTTCAAAATTTTATATGTAAGCTTTCTATTTATGATAATGGCCACCCCACGCTTACGCTTATTGCAAGGTGTCACTACAATTTCTGCAACCCAGTTAACTTTCAGTTTCTCTATCTCGGGGCCCCTCAGATGCAGTTCCTGGAGAAAGATAATGTCTGGTTTCTCATCTTTCAATATTCTTAAAACATTCTTCCGTTTAATGGGGGAGGTTATTCCTCCCACATTCCACGAAACTAAACTTAAAGGTTCTGACATTTTAATCTTTTATCCAGCTAAAAAAAGCCCCACGATGGGAAAGAGGAAAAAAAAATTTATGATCCGCTCGGTCCCAATATCCCCCCCCCCACCCCTCATGAAACCTAGTGCTGCACTCAACACTCTAAATTTCTGTTCCAATGTCATTACTTAATTATAGTTATTAAACAGAGACTTATATCAACTCAGACCTCTATATTGTTCTCCTGGCAGAAATCTTTGGCTTCCTTAACCGAGTTTAACACAACTCTCCCATCCATACTTAACACGGTTATTTTGGCGGGATAGATCATTGCTGTTCTTAACCCTGCCTTAATTAACCCAGAACAGAATGGTGCCATTGCCCTCCTCTTGGAGGATGTTTCAGAGGAGAAATCCTGAAATAACAGGGTTTTTTTCCCCCTCAATTAATAATGTTTGTAATTTCCTATAATGCTGCATGATATTAATCTTATCCTGAAAGTTGAGGTACCTAATTTGCACCATCCTGGGGCGTATATTTCCTTCTGTGGGAGGCCTGGCACTACCTACCCTATGGGCTCGCTCTACTTGGAGTGCATCTCTATCCATCTGTATCCCTAGCAACTTAGGAAGCGTGTTAGCTGCGAATCTCAATAGGTCATCAAACGCTCTAGTTTCTGGGAGTCCCACAACCCGGATATTATTCCGGCGGGATCTATCCTCCAAATCTTCCACCTTTAGCAGAAGTGCCTTGATTTTGTCTGTGTTCTCCACTATATTTGTGTCCTGAATATTTAACTTATCTTCCACCTCTGAAACCCTAGCCTCCATTTCTGAGATTCTGACTGAAAAAAGTTTTATTTCCTGTGATAAATCTGCAATATCTTTCTTCACAAGCTCAAATTAAGGAAGTAGAAGTTCCGCTAACTGATTTATTGTCATCTGTGTGTCTTGATTTGTACCTGGACTTTCTAAACTGATCTCAATTCCTGGTTCCTGACCTGTTTTCTGTTTTTTGTCTCTCTTTAGAGGCATGGCTGGAGATTTATTTTTCGCGCTTGTCATATATTTGTCCATAAGTTTTAGGAATAGGAATTAAAGAAAAAATTCCTCTTAAAGTTTTTAACTATCTACACTTATACCTAGGCCAGAAATAATCGTACTTCTGTCTATAAGAATTGATTAGCGCAAACTGTTTCCTATTACTCTGTGCGGGAAACTATCACTACCTTACACAACCCTACTCTGCTTCCAAAATCAGACAGGCTCTGGTGTCTTCTAAAACGTATAAGTCTATACTAGTGATTTCCTTTATTTTAAAATTTAGACCATTAAGCATACACACAGCCCTGATGTAACGCTACATGCAATTTGTGTTTCTGTTTACCCTATTTTGGTCCTGCTTTCCTTATGAGATGCTCAAACTTAAACCAGGGTCAGCTAAGCAGTAAAACCCTGTATTGACTAACCAGTCACCTCTGTCTTAATGTACTAATTTGTCATTGGCATACACCACTTTACTTATATATCTACATACATTCTAGGTTTAAACTTTGTAATAGCTGAAACCTACATAGGCCTAATCAGAAATCTTGCTACGAAGCTCTATATCTACAGATAGACCTCCCCTATATAATCATGCTAATTCACACCTAGAATCCACCTCTTTAATCTCAAAACAGATCAAAATCTATATTTACTGTGATTGTGACTTATCTGTGTCTCCAAAAAAAGAGCAAAAAGAAACAAAAAGAAAAAAATATCATATAGACCTATAGTTTGTGCCACTGTGTTTGTGCTAGTTTTTTCTTCTGTTATGTGTGATCAGTCCACGGGTCATCATTACTTCTGGGATATAACTCCTCCCCAACAGGAAATGCAAGAGGATTCACCCAGCAGAGCTGCATATAGCTCCTCCCCTCTACGTCACTCCCAGTCATTCTCTTGCACCCAACGACTAGATAGGATGTGTGAGAGGACTATGGTGATTATACTTAGTTTTTATAACTTCAATCAAAAGTTTGTTATTTTACAATAGCACCGGAGCGTGTTGTTGCCTCTCTGGCAGAGTTTGAAGAAGAATCTACCAGAGTTTTTACTATGATTTTAACCGGAGTAGTTAAGATCATATTGCTGTTTCTCGGCCATCTGAGGGAGGTAAAAGCTTCAGATCAGGGGACAGCGGGCAGATGAATCTGCATTGAGGTATGTAGCAGTTTTTATTTTCTGAATGGAATTGATGAGAAAATCCTGCCATACCGTTATAATGAAAAAACATGTATGTATACTCTACACTTCAGTATTCTGGGGATGGTATTTCACCGGAATTACTCTGTTAAAAGTACACTAAACCTTTTAATAGGTATTTATCATGTTAAACGTTTTTGCTGGAATGTAGAATCGTTTGCATTTCTGAGGTACTGAGTGAATAAATATTTGGGCATTATTTTTCCACTTGGCAGTTACTTGTTTTAATTGTGACAGTTTCGTTTCTCTCTCACTGCTGTGTGTGAGGGGGGGGGGGCCGTTTTTGGCGCTTTTTTGCTACGCATCAAAAATTTCCAGTCAGTAACTCTTGTATTTCCTGCATGATCCGGTTCATCTCTAACAGAACTCAGGGGTCTTCAAACTTCTTTGGAGGGAGGTAGATTCTCTCAGCAGAGCTGTGAGACTTATATATTGACTGTGATTAAAAAACGTTGCTCTGTAATTTTCATTTTCAAATTTAATTATTGTTAATTTACTAATGGGAACAAACCTTGCTAAAAGTTGTGTTGTTTTTAAGGATTGAGACTATAACTGTTTTTCAGTTCATTATTTCAACTGTCATTTAATCGTTTAGTGCTTCTTGGAAGCACAGTACGTTTTTGTTAAATAAGATTGTAACCAAGTTGCAAGTTTATTGCTAGTGTGTTAAACATGTCTGACTCAGAGGAAGATACCTGTGTCATTTGTTCCAATGCCAAGGTGGAGCCCAATAGAAATTTATGTACTAACTGTATTGATGCTACTTTAAATAAAAGCCAATCTGTACAATTTGAACAAATTTCACCAAACAGCGAGGGGAGAGTTATGCCGACTAACTCGCCTCACGTGGCAGTACCTGCATCTCCCGCCCGGGAGGTGCGTGATATTATGGCGCCTAGTACATCTGGGCGGCCATTACAGATAACATTACAAGATATGGCTACTGTTATGACTGAAGTTTTGGCTAAATTACCAGAACTAAGAGGCAAGCGTGATCACTCTGGGGTGAGAACAGAGTGCGCTGATAATACTAGGGCCATGTCTGATACTGCGTCACAGCTTGCAGAGCATGAGGACGGAGAGCTTCATTCTGTGGGTGACGGATCTGATCCAAACAGATTGGATTCAGATATTTCAAATTTTAAATTTAAATTGGAAAACCTCCGTGTATTACTAGGGGAGGTTTTAGCGGCTCTTAATGATTGTAACACTGTTGCAATACCAGAGAAATTGTGTAGGTTGGATAAATACTTTGCGGTACCGGCGAGTACTGACGTTTTTCCTATACCTAAGAGACTAACTGAAATTGTTACTAAGGAGTGGGATAGACCCGGTGTGCCGTTCTCACCCCCTCCAATATTTAGAAAGATGTTTCCAATAGACGCCACCACACGGGACTTATGGCAAACGGTCCCTAAGGTGGAGGGAGCAGTTTCTACTTTAGCTAAGCGTACCACTATCCCGGTGGAGGATAGCTGTGCTTTTTCAGATCCAATGGATAAAAAATTAGAGGGTTACCTTAAGAAAATGTTTGTTCAACAAGGTTTTATATTGCAACCCCTTGCATGCATCGCGCCGATTACGGCTGCGGCAGCATTTTGGATTGAGTCTCTGGAAGAGAACCTTAGTTCATCTACGCTGGACGACATTACGGACAGGCTTAGAGTCCTTAAACTAGCTAATTCATTCATTTCGGAGGCCGTAGTACATTTAACCAAACTTACGGCTAAGAACTCAGGATTCGCCATTCAGGCACGTAGAGCGCTGTGGCTAAAATCCTGGTCAGCTGATGTAACTTCTAAGTCCAAATTACTTAATATTCCTTTCAAGGGGCAAACTTTATTTGGGCCCGGTTTGAAAGAAATTATCGCTGACATTACAGGAGGTAAGGGCCACGCCCTGCCTCAAGACAAAGCCAAAGCTAAGGCTAGACAGTCTAATTTTCGTCCCTTTCGGAATTTCAAAACAGGAGCAGCATCAACTTCCACTGCACCAAAACAGGAAGGAGCTGTTGCTCGTTACAGACAAGGCTGGAAACCTAACCAGTCCTGGAACAAGGGCAAGCAGGCCAGGAAACCTGCTGCTGCCCCAAAGACAGCATGAACCGAGGGCCCCCGATCCGGGACCGGGTCTAGTGGGGGGCAGACTCTCTCTCTTCGCCCAGGCTTGGGCAAGAGATGTTCAGGATCCCTGGGCGCTAGAGATCATATCTCAGGGATACCTTCTAGACTTCAAATTCTCTCCCCCAAGAGGGAGATTTCATCTGTCAAGGTTGTCAACAAACCAGATAAAGAAAGAAGCGTTTCTACGCTGTGTACAAGATCTGTTATTAATGGGAGTGATCCATCCGGTTCCGCGGTCGGAACAAGGACAAGGGTTTTACTCAAACCTGTTTGTGGTTCCCAAAAAAGAGGGAACTTTCAGGCCAATCTTGGATTTAAAGATCCTAAACAAATTCCTAAGAGTTCCATCGTTCAAAATGGAAACTATTCGGACAATCTTACCCATGATCCAAAAGGGTCAGTACATGACCACAGTGGATTTAAAGGATGCTTACCTTCACATACCGATTCACAAAGATCATTACCGGTATCTAAGGTTTGCCTTCTTAGACAGGCATTACCAGTTTGTAGCTCTTCCATTCGGATTGGCTACGGCTCCAATAATCTTCACAAAGGTTCTGGGTGCCCTTCTGGCGGTACTAAGACCGCGAGGAATTTCGGTAGCTCCGTACCTAGACGACATTCTGATACAAGCTTCAAGCTTTCAAACTGCCAAGTCTCATACAGAGTTAGTTCTGGCATTTCTAAGGTCGCATGGATGGAAAGTGAACGAAAAGAAGAGTTCTCTTTTTCCTCTCACAAGAGTTCCATTCTTGGGGACTCTTATAGATTCTGTAGAAATGAAGATTTATCTGACAGAAGACAGATTAACAAAGCTTCTAAATGCATGCCGTGTCCTTCATTCCATTCAACTCCCGTCAGTAGCTCAATGCATGGAGGTGATCGGCTTAATGGTAGCAGCAATGGACATAGTTCCCTTTGCACGTCTACATCTCAGACCGCTGCAATTGTGCATGCTGAGTCAGTGGAATGGGGATTACTCAGACTTGTCCCCTACTCTGAATCTGGATCAAGAGACCAGAAACTCTCTTCTATGGTGGCTTTCTCGGCCACATCTGTCCAGGGGGATGCCATTCAGCAGGCCGGACTGGACAATTGTAACAACAGACGCCAGCCTACTAGGTTGGGGCGCTGTCTGGAATTCTCTGAAGGCTCAGGGACAATGGAATCAGGAGGAAAGTCTCCTGCCAATAAACATTCTGGAATTGAGAGCAGTTCTCCATGCCCTTCTGGCTTGGCCCCAGTTAAAAACTCGGGGGTTCATCAGGTTTCAGTCGGACAACATCACGACGGTAGCTTACATCAACCATCAAGGAGGGACAAGAAGCTCCCTAGCAATGATGGAAGTATCAAAGATAATTCGCTGGGCAGAGTCTCACTCTTGCCACCTGTCAGCAATCCACATCCCGGGAGTGGAGAACTGGGAGGCGGATTTCTTGAGTCGCCAGACTTTTCATCCGGGGGAGTGGGAACTTCATCCGGAGGTCTTTGCCCAAATACTTCGACGTTGGGGCAAACCAGAGATAGATCTCATGGCGTCTCGCCAGAACGCCAAACTTCCTCACTACGGGTCCAGATCCAGGGATCCGGGAGCGGTTCTGATAGATGCTTTGACAGCACCTTGGAACTTCGGGATGGCTTATGTGTTTCCACCCTTCCCGCTGCTTCCTCGATTGATTGCCAAAATCAAACAGGAGAGAGCATCAGTGATTCTAATAGCACCTGCATGGCCACGCAGGACTTGGTATGCAGATCTAGTGGACATGTCATCCTGTCCGCCTTGGTCTCTACCTCTAAGACAGGACCTTCTGATACAGGGTCCATTCAAACATCAAAATCTAACTTCTCTGAAGCTGACTGCTTGGAAATTGAACGCTTGATTTTATCAAAACGTGGTTTTTCGGAGTCGGTTATTGATACCCTGATACAGGCTAGGAAGCCTGTTACCAGAAGGATTTACCATAAGATATGGCGTAAATACCTATACTGGTGCGAATCCAAAGGTTACTCCTGGAGTAAGGTTAGGATTCCTAGGATAATGTCCTTTCTACAAGAAGGTTTAGAAAAGGGTTTATCGGCTAGCTCATTAAAGGGACAGATCTCGGCTCTGTCCATCTTGTTACACAGGCGTCTGTCAGAAAATCCAGACGTCCAGGCCTTTTGTCAGGCTTTAGCTAGGATCAAGCCTGTGTTTAAAGCTGTTGCTCCACCATGGAGTTTAAACTTAGTTCTTAACGTTTTACAGGGTGTTCCGTTTGAACCCCTTCATTCCATTGATATAAAATTGTTATCTTGGAAAGTTCTGTTTTTAATGGCTATTTCCTCGGCTCGAAGAGTCTCTGAGTTATCAGCCTTACATTGTGATTCTCCTTATCTGATCTTTCACTCAGACAAGGTAGTTCTGCGTACTAAACCTGGGTTCTTACCTAAGGTAGTCACTAACAGGAATATCAATCAAGAGATTGTTGTTCCATCCTTGTGTCCAAATCCTTCTTCAAAGAAGGAACGTCTTCTACACAATCTGGATGTAGTTCGTGCCCTCAAGTTCTACTTGCAGGCAACTAAAGATTTTCGCCAAACTTCTTCCCTGTTTGTCGTTTATTCTGGACAGAGGAGAGGTCAAAAAGCTTCTGCTACCTCTCTCTCTTTTTGGCTTCGTAGCATAATACGTTTAGCCTATGAGACTGCTGGACAGCAGCCTCCTGAAAGAATTACAGCTCATTCCACTAGAGCTGTAGCTTCCACTTGGGCCTTTAAGAATGAGGCCTCTGTTGAACAGATTTGCAAGGCTGCAACTTGGTCTTCGCTTCATACTTTTTCCAAATTTTACAAATTTGACACTTTTGCTTCTTCGGAGGCTATTTTTGGGAGAAAGGTTCTTCAGGCAGTGGTTCCTTCTGTATAATGAGCCTGCCTATCCCTCCCGTCATCCGTGTACTTTTGCTTTGGTATTGGTATCCCAGAAGTAATGATGACCCGTGGACTGATCACACATAACAGAAGAAAACATAATTTATGCTTACCTGATAAATTCCTTTCTTCTGTTGTGTGATCAGTCCACGGCCCGCCCTGTTTTAAGGCAGGTAAATATCTTTTAAATTATACTCCAGTCACCACTTCACCCTTGGTTTCTCCTTTCTCGTTGATTCTTGGTCGAATGACTGGGAGTGACGTAGAGGGGAGGAGCTATATGCAGCTCTGCTGGGTGAATCCTCTTGCATTTCCTGTTGGGGAGGAGTTATATCCCAGAAGTAATGATGACCCGTGGACTGATCACACAACAGAAGAAAGGAATTTATCAGGTAAGCATAAATTATGTTTTTTCTCTTTTTTCTCCTTCTAATCTCCTTCTCTTCCCCCTCCCTTCCTTCCAGAAACAACAAGATATATACAAAAGACAAAAGAGTGCAATAAAACAACCAAAAAACAAACAAACAAAAAAACGGTGCCTCTGTGATTAAGTTAGCCAAAATACTATGACGTTTAGAATTGTGTTGGTTACCTTATTTCAAAGCTGTGATATATATATATATATATATATATATATATATATATATATATATATATATATATATATATAAACAGGGTTTAGGAGAGGCCTAGAATTATTGTCACTATTCAAGAGCCTAAAATATGTACTTATATGCTCTCAACATTTACTAGTCCGGTAACCTTTATGCATGTAATTATTCTTGCAAACGGTGATAGCCCAGTATTATCTTGTGTTGGGCTGGTGGTATTTTGTATAATGTGCTCTTATTTGTTCACTGCACATTTACATAGAAAGAACCTTGCACATTTACATAGAAAAAATGCACATTTACATAGAAAAAACCTTGCACATTTACATAGAAAAAAAACCTTGCACATTTACATAGAAAAAACCTTGCACATTTGCATAGAGAAAACACATTCTTGGGTAATGAAGATTTGCAGACACTGCTGTAAATACATAAACAGTGCCAGAGATATTCCAGGGTCACCCCTTTTTCTTTTAGTAGGGGTATTACAGATAGCCTGTGTTAAATATCCAATACTGGGTTGAGGCCAAGTTATCAAAAATGTTCCTAATTGCCCTTAGGTACAGTCCTGAGACCAAGTCCTGTCCTACTAGCGACAGCTTTGTTTACACTGTGTCTGTAATATCTGTTCACGGTCTCATCCCTTATTCTTATGTAGCCAGTCGGGTTACACCCGAAAAATAAGGTAAGCTGGTAACGTGCTATCTGAAAACGCAAGATGTATACCCCCAGTTGGAGTGCGGGGTACTTAACAGTCACAGAGATGACAGGCTCAGACTGGACCACAGCATGTACTAAAAGAATCAGTAGCTACGGTCAAATTTATTCCGGGGTCAGACCCTTTAGCCTTCTAGCACTTTTAACGCTAAAGCCTCTGTGAGTTTGTAAAGAGAAGAAAGCGTTCAAATATAGCTCAGTGAAAGTTATGTCAACAGAGTGCAGTTTTGCAGATTGAGGTATCATAAGATAGATGCAACTTACCCCCGCTATCTTCACGGCATGAACAGCACGTTAAAGTTAGTAGACATACCTCTCAGGAGGACTTGGAGCTCTGCACGTCGCCCACAGCCAGTACGTAAATAGGCGACCAGGCGCCGATTCTCCGGAGTTCTCCACACATCGGCTGGCTCGTGGGCATGACGTCAGCTGTGTGAGCCGACTTACAAGGGGGGTAAGGTGGTTCCGACCTCCACCGTCCAGGCTGCACGACCTCCCGCCCTGGTCCCGTGCCTTCGGTGCCGCTCTCCTCCAAGACTCTCACCTAGGTACAGCGAATGTTGCACAGGTGTACCACAGATACGGCACCTGCCGCTCGATTCGAGGTACACAGGGATCCAGGTGCACGACCAGCTCCTTGAAATGGGGCTTGCACTTTCCGTCCACTGCTATTCATACATAGCTGATTACGCTGGTTCCCCAAGGTCTTTTCCAGCTCTGCTCTATCTTTTGCGGCTGCTACCAAACAGCCTTAAAGGGATCTGTTGGCTTCCTGTGACCACCTTAATTCCCCCGGGCTGGGTATATCTTTCCACCGACAATAGGGCTCTGTGGCTGGGAGTCAGTTTTTTGGCGGCTCTACAAACAAACGAGCCGGAGCGCGCACACCTCTCTCAGCGCTCCTCCCACAGGAAGCAAAAGTCAGGGCAGGGTTTTTCAAATTCTTAGGTGGTGGGCCTCCCCTCTGATGAAAGTTACAAAACAGCACCCCCTATATAAAAGATGTTACTTTATTTTTTTCTTCAAAGAACATTGTAGTGTTTATTTTTCATTTGGGGAATTTACACTTGACCCAGGGTTCACACAGCTCTCAAGAGTGTTTTAATTTGCACTTTGCTAATCCTGTGTATAAAGCACATTACAGGTCAAGACAACAAACACAATGCAGTCACTGAGCAATTTTGATCTCAGTGCCTTACTACCACCTACATTGCATCCTTTGCCTTAATCCACCACAACGTGGCAAGAGTCATTGTTGGCTCTTAAAAATGTTCTATGTTCTGCCAAAGTCAGCTGCTACTTGTGGTATCCATAGGATAGTACAAAGTGTCACTGTTCCCACGCCTCCCCTTATGTTCTCTTGTACCCATCATGGGGAGACCCGCCTTACACTTAAAAAACCACTGTCTTAGAGGGTGTCATGTCCCTTTAACTAAACGAGCAATAATTAATAAAGCAATGAGCAGTGGAAGTAATTAAAATGCAGAAACAAGTTAAGAAATATCAACTAATAAAAAAGACAATTAGGTACATATTTTACAGCAGTTACTGCAGACGCTCACTGAGCCTCCATCTTTAGATGCTCAGTATAGTAAAGGATATGCCAGGGTCACTCAGTATAGTAAAGGATGCACCAGGGTCACTCAGTATAGTAAAGGACACACCAGGGTCACTCAGAATAGTAAAGGATACACCAGGGTCACTCAGTATAGTAAAGGATACACCAGGGTCACTCAGTATAGTAAAGGACACACCAGGGTCACTCAGTATAGTAAAGGATACACCAGGGTCACTCAGTATAGTAAAGGACACACCAGGGTCACTCAGTATAGTAAAGGACACACCAGGGTCACTCAGTATAAAGGACACACCAGGGTCACTCAGTATAGTAAAGGATACACCAGGGTTACTCAGTATAGTAAAGGACACACCAGGGTCACTCAGTATAGTAAAGGATACACCAGGGTCACTCAGTATAGTAAAGGACACACCAGGGTCACTCAGTATAGTAAAGGATACACCAGGCTCACTCAATTTAGTTTTTATAGATTTAGTGTGAAGTGATGCGCTTGGCTCTCCCAACTAGCCAATCTTAATATACTACCTCCTTCCTAGATAGTTCAAATATGGTATACAAATAACAATAAGGGTAGATGGCGCTAAAAAGCTATTGGGTAACTAAATAGTGGTATATAGTGAGGGATAATTCTCAAAACTCTCTTCTAAATTTAGACTATATCTAGATAGTCACAATTTTCCAACAAACTGATTCCCACTCTGTAGTTCAATCAAATCTATACCAACTTTTATTATCAGTATTTTTGAACAATTTTGCTCTAATAGACCAACTTGTACAGTAAAATTTCTTCAAGCTTTCATAATGCAAATAAATCTAAAATCATATATATTAACTGACTGTCAGCTTTAAAACATCTTAAAAAACGTTTGATAGACACAATATCTCTAAAATTCTTGCTACAGTGACTGCTTCGTTTCTATGCAGTCAGAAAACACAGCTCTAATGCTTCAAATGTGAAACATATTCACAGTGATAAATGGCAGCGGTATCTCTTTAAATTTTTTATTTTTTTTTGCCTGCAGGCTGTAACGTTTTTTTCAGATAGTACAGTCTTTCCTTTGTATGCTGTTTTCACAGACAATTGATGCAGGTGCTTTTAAGTTGCAAATTACAGTCTCTGCTTCTATTAGCAATTGGTGTGGGTGTATTTCTTTAAAAAACTTTGTGCTCTGAGACGAGGTGATTATACAGTTCAGAGTATAATAAAATATTGGTTCTTGTGATTTATGGGAGGTAGCTCCCTTACGCTTAATCTATTTCAGCCTCTTTGTGTTCAGATGATTTCTCACCTCTTTGGCTGCCGTCTGCAGGAAACTTTAGGTGTATATACACTCTCACCTGCTTTTGGCTTTTCCTTCCGGCTGGTCTTCTCCCGCTGAGACACGCTGTGCACTGCGCGTCTCAGTCTGCTGGAAAACTTTGTGTGGTTCTTCACTTGCGCAAGCCTTACTTACCACAATCGGACTCCCATCCAAGGAATGAAGATGCAATAGTTGCTCTGCTCTTAAGTACCAAGTACGCAGAGTTTCTCCTTTCAAGTGTCTTTCTGTTACCTCTCACAGCAGATTGCATACAATCCTTTCTACGCGTTTCACCCTTTCACTCAGGGCTTTTTCAAGATGCTGTATGCTGCTTGTTGCTCTCCTTAAATACACCTCAAACACACCTGTAATTGCTAAGTTCACTCCTTAGCAATTACAATTACAGAGTCTGAAGACTCTCCAGAAACAACAGTTATGAAGCAGCGGTCTAAAGACAGCTGCTCCATAACCCTGTCCGCCTGCTCTGAGCAGTCGGACAGGAATCGCCACAATTCATCTTTGATAAATAGGCCTCTTTGTATAAGAAACATTTAACAATTCAGTATAGAGTATTTTATTATCATGACTGTCTTGTCATTATGCATTGGTTAGGCTAAGGCTTTATATTATCAAACCTACGGCTAGATTTAGAGTTTTGTCGGTAAGGACCCGTGTAGCTAACGCTGTCTTTTTCTCCAACATTGGTGTGTCCGGTCCACGGCGTCATCCTTACTTGTGGGATATCTCTTCCCCAACAGGAAATGGCAAAGAGTCCCAGCAAAGCTGGCCATATAGTCCCTCCTAGGCTCCGCCCACCCCAGTCATTCTCTTTGCCGTTGCACAGGCAACATCTCCACGGAGATGGTTAAGAGTTTTTTGGTGTTTAAATGTAGTTTTTATTCTTCTATCAAGTGTTTGTTATTTTAAAATAGTGCTGGTATGTACTATTTACTCTGAAACAGAAAAGGATGAAGATTTCTGTTTGTGAGAGGAAGATGATTTTAGCAGACAGTAACTAAAATCGATTGCTGTTTCCACATAGGACTGTTGAGATGAAGTAACTTCAGTTGGGGGAAACAGTTAGCAGACTTTTCTGCTTAAGGTATGACTAGCCATATTTCTAACAAGACCATGTAATGCTGGAAGGCTGTCATTTCCCCTCATGGGGACCGGTAAGCCATTTTCTTAGTCAAACAAACAGAATAAAGGGCTTAATATGGGCTAAAAAAACTGGTAGACATTTTTATGGGCTAAATCGATTGCTTTATTTGGGCATTTTATTCATATTTATGCTGACAATTTGCATTTATAAACTTGGGGAACGTTTATTAAATGGCAGGCACTATGCTAGACACCTTTTCCAGTCAGGGGGCCTTCCTAGTTGTAGACTGAGCCTCAATTTCGCGCCATTACTGCGCAGTTGTTTTTTGAGAGCAGGGCATGCAGATGCATGTGTGAGGATCTGAAATTTGCTGGAAAAGCTTCTAGAAGGCGTCAATTGGTATCGTATTCCCCTCTGGGCTTGGTTGGGTCTCAGCAAAGGCTATAGCTGGGACTGTATAGGGGTTAAATTTGTAAACGGCCCCGGTTCCGTTATTTTAAGGGTTAAAGCTCTGAAATTTGGTGTGCAATACTCTTAATGCTTTAAGACACTGTGGTGAAATTTTGGTAATTTTTGAACAATTCCTTCATACTTTTTCACATATTCAGTAATAAAGTGTTTTCTGTTTAAAATTTAAAGAGACAGTAACGGTTTTGTTTTAAAACGTTTTTTGTGCTTTGTTGACAAGTTTAAGCCTGTTTAACATGTCTGTGCCTTCAGATAAGCTATGTTCTATATGTATGAAAGCCAATGTGTCTCCCCATTTAAATTTATGTGATAATTGTGCCATAGCGTCCAAACAAAGTAAGGACAGTACTGCCACAGATAATGAAATTGCCCAAGATGATTCCTCAGATGAGGGGAGTAAACATGATACTACATCATCTCCTACTGTGTCTACACCAGTTTTGCCCACACAGGAGGCCCCTAGTACATCTAGTGCGCCAATGCTTATTACCATGCAACAATTAACGGCTGTAATGGATAACTCCATAGCAAATATTTTATCCAAAATGCCTACTTATCAGAGAAAGCGCGATTGCTCTGTTTTAAACACTGAAGAGCAGGAGGGCGCTGATGATAATTGTTCTGTCATACCCTCACACCAATCTGAAGGGGCCATGAGGGAGGTTTTGTCAGATGGAGAAATTTCAGATTCAGGAAAAATTTCTCAACAAGCTGAACCTGATGTTGTGACATTTAAATTTAAATTAGAACATCTCCGCGCACTGCTTAAGGAGGTGTTATCTACTCTGGATGATTGTGACAACTTGGTCATTCCAGAGAAATTATGCAAGATGGACAAGTTCCTAGAGGTTCCGGTGCACCCCGACGCTTTTCCTATACCCAAGCGGGTGGCGGACATAGTAAATAAGGAGTGGGAAAAGCCCGGCATACCTTTTGTTCCCCCCCCTATATTTAAGAAATTATTTCCTATGGTCGACCCCAGAAAGGACTTATGGCAGACAGTCCCTAAGGTCGAGGGGGCAGTTTCTACTCTAAACAAACGCACTACTATTCCTATCGAAGATAGTTGTGCTTTCAAAGATCCTATGGATAAAAAATTGGAAGGTTTGCTTAAAAAGATTTTTGTACAGCAAGGTTACCTTCTACAACCCATTTCGTGCATTGTTCCTGTCACTACAGCAGCGTGGTTCTGGTTCGAGGAACTAGAAAACTCGCTCAGTAGAGAGACTCCATATGAGGAGGTTATGGACAGAGTTCACGCACTTAAATTGGCTAACTCTTTTATTTTAGATGCCGCTTTGCAATTAGCTAGATTAGCGGCGAAAAATTCAGGGTTTGCTATCGTGGCGCGCAGAGCGCTTTGGCTAAAGTCTTGGTCAGCGGATGTGTCATCCAAGACAAAATTGCTTAACATCCCTTTCAAAGGTAAAACTCTATTTGGACCAGAATTGAAAGAGATTATTTCAGACATCACTGGGGGAAAGGGCCACGCCCTTCCACAAGATAGGTCTTTCAAGGCCAAAAATAAGTCTAATTTTCGTTCCTTTCGCAATTTCAGGAACGGACCGGCCTCTAATTCTGCATCCTCTAAGCAAGAGGGTAATGCCTCACAACCCAAACCAGCCTGGAAACCGATGCAAGGCTGGAACAAGGGTAAGCAGGCCAAGACGCCTGCCGCTGCTAACAAAACAGCATGAAGGAGTAGCCCCTGATCCGGGACCGGATCTAGTGGGTGGCAGACTCTCTCTCTTTGCTCAGGCTTGGGCAAGAGATGTTCAGGATCCCTGGGCGCTAGAAATAGTTTCTCAAGGTTATCTCCTGGAATTCAGGGAACTACCCCCAAGGGGAAGGTTCCACATGTCTCACTTATCCTCAAACCAAATAAAGAGACAGGCGTTCTTACATTGTGTAGAAGACCTGTTAAAGATGGGAGTGATACACCCAGTTCCAATAAAGGAACAAGGAATGGGATTTTATTCCAATCTGTTCGTAATTCCCAAAAAAGAGGGAACTTTCAGACCAATTTTGGATTTGAAGATCCTAAACAAATTTCTCAGGGTACCATCGTTCAAGATGGAAACCATTCGAACGATTCTACCCACTATCCAGGAAAGTCAATTTATGACTACCGTGGATCTAAAGGATGCGTACCTACATATTCCTATCCACAAAGAACATCATCAGTTCCTAAGGTTCGCTTTTCTGGACAAGCATTACCAGTTTGTGGCCCTCCCATTCGGGTTAGCCACTGCTCCAAGGATTTTCACAAAGATACTAGGGTCCCTTCTAGCGGTTCTAAGACCGAGGGGCATTGCAGTAGTACCTTACTTGGACGACATTCTAATACAAGCGTCGTCCCTGTCAAAAGCAAAGGCTCATACAGACATCGTTCTGGCCTTTCTCAGATCACACGGATGGAAGGTGAACATAGAAAAAAGTTCTCTGTCTCCGTCGACAAGAGTTCCCTTCTTGGGAACAATAATAGATTCCTTAGAAATGAGGATTTTTCTGACAGAGGTCAGAAAATCAAAACTTCTAAGCTCTTGTCAAGTTCTTCATTCTGTTCCTCGTCCTTCCATAGCGCAGTGCATGGAAGTAGTAGGGTTGATGGTTGCAGCAATGGACGTAGTTCCTTTTGCATGAATTCATCTAAGACCATTACAACTGTGCATGCTCAAACAGTGGAATGGGGACTATACAGACTTGTCTCCAATGATTCAAGTAGATCAGAAGACAAGAGATTCACTCCATTGGTGGCTGACCCTGGACCATCTGTCCCAGGGAATGAGCTTCCGCAGACCAGAGTGGGTCATTGTCACGACCGACGCCAGTCTAGTGGGCTGGGGCGCGGTCTGGGAATCCCTGAAAGCTCAGGGTCTATGGTCTCGGGAAGAGTCTCTTCTCCCGATAAACATTCTGGAACTGAGAGCGATATTCAATGCTCTCAGGGCTTGGCCTCAACTAGCAAAGGCCAGATTCATAAGGTTCCAATCAGACAACATGACGACCGTTGCGTATATCAATCATCAGGGGGGAACAAGGAGTTCCCTGGCGATGAAAGAAGTGACCAAAATAATTCAATGGGCGGAGGATCACTCCTGCCACCTGTCTGCGATCCACATCCCAGGTGTGGAAAACTGGGAGGCGGATTTTCTGAGTCGTCAGACATTCCATCCGGGGGAGTGGGAACTCCATCCGGAGATCTTTGCCCAAATAACTCAATTATGGGGCATTCCAGACATGGATCTGATGGCGTCTCGTCAGAACTTCAAGGTTCCTTGCTACGGGTCCAGATCCAGGGATCCCAAGGCGACTCTAGTAGATGCACTAGTAGCACCTTGGACCTTCAACCTAGCTTATGTATTTCCACCGTTTCCTCTCATTCCCAGGCTGGTAGCCAGGATCAATCAGGAGAGGGCCTCGGTGATCTTGATAGTTCCTGCGTGGCCACGCAGGACTTGGTATGCAGACCTGGTGAATATGTCATCGGTTCCACCATGGAAGCTACCTTTGAGACAGGACCTTCTTGTTCAGGGTCCATTCGAACATCCAAATCTGGTCTCCCTCCAGCTGACGGCTTGGAGATTGAACGCTTGATTCTATCAAAGCGTGGGTTTTCAGATTCTGTGATAGATACTCTGGTTCAGGCCAGAAAACCGGTAACTAGAAAGATTTACCATAAAATATGGAAAAGATTTATCTGTTGGTGTGAATCCAAAGGATTCCCATGGAATAAGATAAAAATTCCTAAGATTCTCTCCTTTCTACAAGAAGGTTTGGAGAAAGGATTATCTGCAAGTTCTCTAAAGGGACAGATCTCTGCTTTATCTGTCTTACTACACAAAAGACTGGCAGCTGTGCCAGATGTTCAAGCATTTGTTCAGGCTCTGGTTAGGATCAAGCCTGTTTACAAACCTTTGACTCCTCCCTGGAGTCTAAATCTAGTTCTTTCAGTTCTTCAAGGGGTTCCGTTTGAACCTTTACATTCCATAGATATTAAGTTACTATCTTGGAAAGTTTTGTTTTTGGTTGCAATTTCTTCTGCTAGAAGAGTTTCAGAGTTATCTGCTCTGCAGTGTTCTCCGCCCTATCTGGTGTTCCATGCAGATAAGGTGGTTTTGCGTACTAAGCCTGGTTTTCTTCCTAAGGTTGTTTCTAACAAAAATATTAACCAGGAGATAGTTGTACCTTCTTTATGTCCGAATCCAGTTTCAAAGAAGGAACGTTTGTTACACAATTTGGACGTAGTCCATGCTCTAAAATTCTATTTAGAGGCTACAAAAGATTTCAGACAAACATCTTCCTTGTTTGTTGTTTATTCTGGTAAAAGGAGAGGTCAGAAAGCGACTTCTACCTCTCTTTCCTTTTGGCTTAAAAGCATCATCCGATTGGCTTATGAGACTGCCGGACGGCAGCCTCCTGAAAGAATCACAGCTCACTACACTAGGGCTGTGGCTTCCACATGGGCCTTCAAGAACGAGGCTTCTGTTGACCAGATATGTAAGGCAGCGAATTGGTCTTCACTGCACACTTTTGCCAAATTTTACAAATTTGATACTTTTGCTTCTTCGGAGGCTATTTTTGGGAGAAAGGTTTTGCAAGCTGTGGTGCCTTCCGTTTAGTTAACCTGATTTGCTCCCTCCCTTCATCCGTGTCCTAAAGCTTTGGTATTGGTTCCCACAAGTAAGGATGACGCCGTGGACCGGACACACCAATGTTGGAGAAAACAGAATTTATGCTTACCTGATAAATTACTTTCTCCAACGGTGTGTCCGGTCCACGGCCCACCCTGGTTTTTTAATCAGGTCTGATGAATTATTTTCTCTAACTACAGTCACCACGGTACCATATGGTTTCTCCTATATATATTTCCTCCTGTCTGTCGGTCGAATGACTGGGGTGGGCGGAGCCTAGGAGGGACTATATGGCCAGCTTTGCTGGGACTCTTTGCCATTTCCTGTTGGGGAAGAGATATCCCACAAGTAAGGATGACGCCGTGGACCGGACACACCGTTGGAGAAAGTAATTTATCAGGTAAGCATAAATTCTGTTTTTCTGGCCGCACCATAAAAATAACTCTGGTATTGAGAGTCCACATAAAGGCTGCGTTAGGCTCCAAAAAAGGAGCGTAGAGCATATTTAACGCAACTGCAACTCTCGATACCAGAGTTGCTTACGGACGCGGCCAGCCTCAAAAACGTGCTCGTGCACGATTCCCCCATAGGAAACAATGGGGCTGTTTGAGCTGAAAAAAAACCTAACACCTGCAAAAAAGCCGCGTTCAGCTCCTAACGCAGCACCATTGTTTCCTATGGGGAAACACTTCCTACGTCTGCACCTAACACTCTAACATGTACCCCGAGTCTAAACACCCCTAACCTTACACTTATTAACCCCTATTCTGCCGCCCCCGCTATCGCTGACCCCTGCATATTATTATTAACCCCTAATCTGCCGCTCCGTAAACCGCCGCTACTTACATTATCCCTATGTACCCCTAATCTGCTGCCCTAACATCGCCGACCCCTATATTATATTTATTAACCCCTCATCTGCCCCCCACAACGTCGCCTCCACCTGCCTACACTTATTAACCCCTAATCTGCCGACCGGACCTGAGCGCTACTATAATAAAGTTATTAACCCCTAATCCGCCTCACTAACCCTATAATAAATAGTATTAACCCCTAATCTGCCCTCCCTAACATCGCCGACACCTAACTTAAATTATTAACCCCTAATCTGCCGACTGGAGCTCACCGCTATTCTAATAAATGTATTAACCCCTAAAGCTAAGTCTAACCCTAACACTAACACCCCCCTAAGTTAAATATAATTTACATCTAACGAAATTAATTATCTCTTATTAAATAAATTATTCCTATTTAAAGCTAAATACTTACCTGTAAAATAAATCCTAATATAGCTACACTATAAATTATAATTATATTATAGCTATTTTAGGATTAATATTTATTTTACAGGTAACTTTGTAATTATTTTAACCAGGTACAATAGCTATTAAATAGTTAATAACTATTTAATAGTTACCTAGTTAAAATAATAACAAAATTACCTGTAAAATAAATCCTAACCTAAGTTACAATTAAACCTAACACTACACTATCATTAAATTAATTAAATAAAATATCTACAATTACCTACAATTAAACCTAACACTACACTATCAATACATTAATTAAATACAATATCTACAAATAACTACAATGAAATAAACTAACTAAAGTACAAAAAATAAAAAAGAACTAAGTTACAAAAAATAAAAAAATATTTACAAACATAAGGAAAATCTTACAACAATTTTAAACTAATTACACCTACTCTAAGCCCCCTAATAAAATAACAAACCCCCCAAAATAAAAAAATGCCCTACCCTATTCTAAATTAAAAAAGTTCAAAGCTCTTTTACCTTACCAGCCCTGAAAAGGGCCATTTGCGGGGCATGCCCCAAATAATTTAGCTCTTTTGCCTGTAAAAAAAACATACAA
Organism: Bombina bombina; assembly: GCF_027579735.1. Taxonomy (NCBI): domain Eukaryota; kingdom Metazoa; phylum Chordata; class Amphibia; order Anura; family Bombinatoridae; genus Bombina; species Bombina bombina. The sequence goes on along the minus strand of NC_069506.1, from coordinate 299,129,709 downwards.
TACCCCCCCCCCAACATTACAACCCACCACCCACATACCCCTAATCTAACCCAAACCCCCCTTAAATAAATCTAACACTAAGCCCCTGAAGATCATCCTACCTTGTCTTCACCATACCAGGTTCACCGATACGTCCTGGCACCAAAATCTTCATCCAACCCAAGCGGGGGCTGGCGATCCATCATCCGGCGGCTGAAGAGGTCCAGAAGAGGCTCCAAAGTCTTCATCCTATCCGGGAAGAAGAGTAGATCCGGACCGGCAACCATCATCTTCCAAGCGGCATCTTCTATCTTCATCCGATGAGGACCGGCTCCATCCTGAAGACCTCCACCGTGGACCCATCTTCATCCGGCGACGTCCAACTGAAGAATGACGGTTCCTTTAAGGGACGTCATCCAAGATGGCGTCCCTCGAATTCCGATTGGCTGATAGGATTCTATCAGCCAATCGGAATTAAGGTAGGAATATTCTGATTGGCTGATGGAATCAGCCAATCAGAATCAAGTTCAATCCGATTGGCTGATCCAATCAGCCAATCAGATTGAGCTCGCATTCTATTGGCTGTTCCGATCATTAAATATTTATTAAATAGTTATTAACTATTTAATAGCTATTGTACCTGGTTAAAATAATTACAAAGTTACCTGTAAAATAAATATTAATCCTAAAATAGCTATAATATAATTATAATTTATAGTGTAGCTATATTAGGATTTATTTTACAGGTAAGTATTTAGCTTTAAATAGGAATAATTTATTTAATAAGAGTTAATTAATTTTGTTAGATTAAAATTATATTTAATTTAGGGGGGTGTTAGTGTTAGGGTTAGACTTAGCTTTACGGGTTAATACATTTATTAGAATAGCGGCGAGATTCGGTCGGCAGATTAGGGGTTAATAATTTAAGTTAGGTGTCGGCGATGTTAGGGAGGGCAGGTTAGGGGTTAATAAATATAATATAGGGGTCGGCGGTGTTAGGGGCAGCAGATTAGGGGTACATAGCTATAATGTAGCTGGCGGCTCTTTGCGGTCGGCAGATTAGGGGTTAATTATTGTAGGTAGGTGGCGGCTACGTTGTGGGGGGCAGGTTAGGGGTTAATAAATATAATATAGGGGTCGGCGATGTTAGGGCAGCAGATTAGGGGTACATAGCTATAATGTAGCTGGCGGCAGCATGCGGACGGCAGATTAGGGGTTAATAAGTGTAGGTAGCTGGCGGCGACGTTGTGGGGGGCAGATTAGGGGTTAATAAATATAATATAGGGGTCGGCGGTGTTAGGGGCAGCAGATTAGGGGTACATAAGGATAACGTAGGTGGCGGTCGGCAGATTAGGGGTTCAAAAAATTTAATCGAGTTGCGGCGATGTGGGGGGGCCTCGGTTTAGGGGTACATAGGTAGTTTATGGGTGTTAGTGTACTTTAGAGTACAGTAGTTAAGAGCTTTATGAACCGGCGTTAGCCCAGAAAGCTCTTAACTACTGACTTTTTTCTGCGGCTGGAGTTTTGTCGTTAGATTTCTAACGCTCACTTCAGACACGACTCTAAATACCGGAGTTACAAAAATCCCATTGAAAAGATAGGATACGCAATTGACGTAAGGGGATCTGCGGTATGGAAAAGTCGCGGCTGAAAAGTGAGCGTTAGACCCTTTTTTGACTGACTCCAAATACCGGAGGTAGCCCAAAACCAGCGTTAGGAGCCTCTAACGCTGGTTTTCACGGCTACCGCCAAACTCCAAATCTAGGCCCTAGTGAATTACAGTGATTTCACTATGTTAATGATGGTAATGATGGTATATGAATTATATATGTCATCCTTTTAAAAACAAGCAATCTATTTAACAGCATTATTTAGGTAATGCCCCTTTAATTGTTATGATATAAGTGTTCTCTTATTCCGTTAAATTTATATTCATATGTTAATGATGGTAATGCCAAATTTGAACTATATATGTCATCCTTTTTAAATATAAGCAAATTATTTAATAGCATTATTTAGGTAATGCCCCTTTAATGATTATGATACAAGTGTTCTTTTATTTTGTTAAAATTATATTCATATCTTCAACTACTAACGTTGAGTTACCTTTTTACAATGAAGAACTGCATTAATGGTCATGACATAAGTGTTATCTACATTCATATTTCTCAAATAACAAATGATTTATATAGAATAATCTTCAACCACTTTGATAATGCATGGAATCTATCAATCAATGGAATCTAATGCAAATCTCTCTTTATTCCGTCATCTAGTTTATAACGGCGTTTATAGCCGATGTTAGTGAAACGATATTGTTTTAACTGGGACGTTTCTGATTGGACACTAAACATCATGTGATCACGCTATCCTTGAACGGACCTGAGAGGAGACTGTCAGAAAGTAAACGGCTCTAAAGGGAACTACACAACTTGATGCAAAGAAGTTTAACTCCCATAAGCAAATATTTTTATCAAATATATTGATTAATTGCTGATATTTTGCTCTAGGTTTTATTTTTTAGGTTTATTTTAAAATTTTATTTTTACGAGTGTAAACTCGGCCTCTACCAATGGGGTAACGGGTAGCGCTTTTGATTGTGTATTTAAAGACCGCCTCTGCTGCAGAAAGGTATGCTTGGTTTGTAAAGCACTTTAAAACTGTGAATGCTCTTGAGAAAGACGGCTGGGTCAGTTGAAACGCGTTGGGAACAATAAAATTGCTTTTAGAGAAAAGCTGGTGAAGTTCTTCTTTGCACACTTAGGAGCCGTTTATCCTGATTTCAAGCTGTGAGTATATACACACCATTATACGGTGTCTTGACATGATATCACAGCACAACCTTCTAATCTAACTAGGAGTACCCCTCTCCTGGTGAACAACCCAAAGACAGCGGAGTACAAGTGAATAAACAGACAAGGATCCAAAGTAAACCGGTGCCTCCTTTTTTGCACACTATATCTTCCAAATAGGTTTCAGGAGAGACTGTGGGAAGGCTGCAGTTCTATTACTGAAGGGGACTATCTATCCATATTATATGTACTTTTGTTTCAAAGTTCAGCAACAGTATAGCAATCCAGTAGTTCAGGGGTTAAGCAGACAGAGTGGTCAGACAGGCAGAGTTCAGCAACAGTATAGCAATCCAGTAGTTCAGGGGTTAACCAGGCAGAGTTCAGAAACAGTATAGCAATCCAGTAGTTCAGGGGTTAAGCAGGCAGAGTCGTCAGACAGGCAGAAATCAGCATCAGTATAACAATCCAGCATTAAGTATAATAACACCCAGGAGCACACTAACACCTATACTTGGGCAGTGATAGGTAGAAAGTGAGCAACTTACATAGGCGCAGGATTCGCGCCACAGGAGATCCTGACCGGCTTCAGAGGGAAAGAGACGTACAGCGATGACGTCACCGCCGCACGCACACAGGAGCCGACTCTTCCCTGGCAATGGCAAGAGCAGCAAGCGCTGCGTCCCTGGCAACAGCCAGATTGGCTTGACAGTCTTCAATGGATGGGTTAGATGGGAGGGTGAATGCTCCTATGTTAGGATACACTTGGGTAGGAGAGCAGTTAGGTTAAGGGTCTTTTATGGTAAATGTTTGTGGTGGGGGTGTTGTAGAGAGGTGATATAAGATGAAATGCACACCTTTGGGGGGTCAATGCTGAAAAAGGCAAAATTATAACAAATGCAAAAAGTCCAGATGAGGCAGCATACAAATAACACATTTATTTAAGCAAAAGTATCAAACAGCATAGAAACGTTTCTGTATATGGCATGATTAAAGGGACAGTACACTGTAAAATAGTTTTTCCCTTAAAGGGCCCCTAAACCCAAAATCTTTCTTTCATGATTCAGATAGAACATACAAATTTAAACAACATTACAATTTACTTCTATTATTTATTTTGCTTCATTTTTTAGATATCCTTATTTGAAGAAAAAGCAATGCACATGGGTGAGCCAATCACATGAGGCTTCTATGTGCAGCAACCAATCAGCAGCTACTGAGCATATCTAGATATGCTTTTAAGCAAAGAATATCAAGAGAATAAAACAAATTAGATAATAGAAGTAAATTAGAAAGATGTTTAAAATTACATTCTCTTTCTAAATCATGAAAGAAAAAATGTGGGTTTCATGTCCCTTTAATGTGTTTCCAATTACTTGGAATTTGCTTTTTAAGGTTTGATTGTGTATATTTAAAAAAGCTGATTTTGTGCTTTGAAGCCACAACCTAATACAATGGCCCCTATTTATTAAAGGTCTTGCGGACCTGATCCGACAGTGCGAGACCTCGCTAAATGCGGAGAGCAATACGCTCTCCGCATTTAACATTGCACCAGCAGCTCACAAGAGCTGCTGGTGCCACGCCGCCCCATGCTGACTCAGGAGCTGTCAAACAACCCGATCATAACTGCTGTTTCTGGCAAGTCTGAAGACTTGCCAGAAACACGGGCCCACAAGCTCCCTACGGAGCTTGTTAAATGGGCCCCAATGGGTTGAGCTTGTAGGTATAATCAGATCTCATTACTTTATCACATTGTGTACATATACATGCTTCTTTATCTTATATCTGTCCTTAAACCAAACACCAACACTTGGAGAGAACATTTCCTTATCTCTTCTATACCCCACTTGGAGTGTAATTTCTTCTGCTGGCTGTGTTTACATAGATTATCTATATCTTGGACCTAAGGCCAGAAACTTTCAGAATAGGTGGGGATACCACAGGCTAAACAAACTATTTCAAATGCCAATATAAGGGTGAATTAAACACTTGTAAACACTTTAATACACTTCAGCGGGTAAACTGGATCATTCAGAACAAATTAAAGGGGAGAACATTTTTGAGTAATATGTCCCTTTAATGGAACATATTCCCAAACGTTGCTATGCTGTTTGATACTTTTGCTTAAATAAATGTGTTATTTTTATTGAAAGTATTGTGGATAGCCAAGGGTTGGGGCTTTTCATACTTCCATATACCCCAATATGTATCCAGAAATATTAATTTATATCCAATGCTTTAACTTTTGTTTTTCTGAGTACTATACTAAATCAGTAAGCTTTTATTTTCCCTTGTATCATTTTTTGAATCTTCATAATTGTTAACAATTAGTCAATCGGGTCGAATGATCAAGCTCTGAATGGAGCTTGATGCCCCTGTTTCCGCGCGAGCCTTCAGGCTCGCCGGAAACAGCAGTTATAAAGCAGCGGTCTAAAGACCGCTGCTCCATGACTTGTCCGCCTGCTCTGAGGCTGCGGACATCAATCCACCCGATCCTATACGATTGGGCTGATTGACACCCCCTGCTAGTGGCCGATTAGCCGCAAATCTGCAGGGGGCGGCATTGCACAAGCAGTTCACAAGAACTGCTTGTGCAATGATAAATGCAGACAGCGTATGCTGTTGGCATTTATCGATGTGCGGCGGGCATGATACGTTACATCTTATCATGTCCGCTCGCACTTTCATAAATCGGCCCCAATAACTGATTGTATAACATAGATCTGCCAACATGCAATTTTAAATTAACATATTTCTCATAATCTTAATCTGTTGTTGTTAAAGGAATATGCTATCCTCCATAGCAGTATGTCTTACCTTAAATATCCCTCAGCCCCTGTTCTTCTAACCAACTATTACAGTGTTAGTCCATTCCGTGCTTTGTATAGAGCAATTGAATGCAAATTCATCCAAAAAATATTCACAGCATGTAGTGGGCTGCTAATATATTCACATAAATTAAAATAATGTCTGCACTGTAATGAGATTTTTCAGAACAACTTGAACTTGTCACGTCAGAATGGAAACATCTTAGTCGAAACATCTTAGTCTTTACAAAGCAGAAAGTTCTCCATCCAATCTGATTTTCCCTGAGCAAAAGACAGAATATTCATATCAAGAGAATAAATGAAAACAGCAGTTTTTCTCAGTCTGTATTTGTGTATCAAGCGCCGGGGAATAAAGCAAATTTCTATTTTTGAAAACTGTGTTCACTGTATTTGCCTTGAAGATTAGTCCTTTATAAAAAAAACTTATACAATACTGACAGGTAGTTAATTTCAGGTGTTGTGGCAGTTGATCACTAGAAAAGTGAATATGTAAGCACAAATGTGTTTTGTTTTTATAACAAATTAGAAACTTGTTATATATCAAACAAGCCTCTTAAAGGGTTAAAGGTTGAGATACATATACTCTTTGAGCAAAATATTGACATTAAAGGAACATGAAACTTAATTTGTCTTTCTTTCATGATTTAGACAGAGCATGCAATTTTATGCAACTTTCCAATTTACTTCTATTATCAATTATGCTTAAAGGAACAGTCAACACCAGGAATGTTGTTTAAAAAGATAGACAGTCCCTTTATTACCCATCCCACAGATTTGCATAACCAACACAGTTATAATGATACACGTTTTACCTCTGTAATTACCTTGTATCTAAGCATCTGCAGACTGCCCACTTTTCAGTTCTTTTGACAGACTTGCATTTTAGCCAATCAGTAGTCACTCCTCTGTAAATTCACGTGTATATTATCTATATGAAACACATGAACTAACGCCCTCTAGTGGGGAAAGACCATTCACATTAGAGGCGGCCTTCTAGATCTAAGAAATCAGCATATGAACCTCCTAGAGTTAGCTTTCAACTAAGAATACCAAGAGATATGTGTAATTGGGCTATGTTACTAGGTCTACCTGTTGTATTGTAACCTCAATAAAAAACAAACAAATAGGTAGGTTTCATTATATTACAATTTATTAAAGGATTGGTATGTTTTGTTTGTGTGGTAAATGTCATTGTTTTGTAATCCTTTGACTGGAAAGGTATTTCAAATTACATATGCTGCTTTCTTCCCCAGAAGTTTCAGGTCTACCTGAAACTTAAGTTAACTTAAAGGGACACTGAACCCAAATTTTTTCTTTCGTGATTCAGATAGAACATGAAATTTTAAGCAACTTTCTAATTTACTTTCTTCATTCTCGGTATCTTTATTTGAAGTGCAAGAATGTATTTTTGGTGAACAACCTGGGTTGTCCTTGCTGATTGGTGGATAAATTCATCCACCAATAAAAAAGTGCTGTCCAGAGTACTGAACCCAAAAAAGCTTAGATGCCTTCTTTTTAAAATAAAGATAGCAAGAGAAAGAAGAAAAATTGATAATAGGAGTAAATTAGAACGTTGCTTAAAATGGCATGCTCTTTCTGAATTACTAAAGAAAAATTTTGGGTTCAGTGTCCCTTTAAGTTTCAGATTGACATCCCCTGCTAGCGGCGGTTTGGCCGTGAATATGCAGGGGGCGGCATTGCACAAGCATTTCACGAATATTTATCAAATCATGTCCGCCCGGAATTTGTTAAATCTACTCAAAAATCTCAATCATGAAAGGCAGATTTTGGATTTCATATCCCTTTAATAACCAATGTATTCCTTTAAATCATTCTTTTATTTTTATATCTAACATAGTTTTTCCTCTTAATATACTTTGGTTCAAAAGAGCTGACATTCAAAGTGTTTGTCATATATTTGATAATCTTTTAAACAATAACCTTTAGTGAAAATTAACAATGAATTGCAGGTAGAGAGATTCTTTGATTGCCAGGGTTCCGCATGCTGCATTCAGCATTATATCCCAAATGTCACTGTATTTAGGGATGGCATGAGGGGAAAGGGTTCAATAAACATATCAGCATTTGACCTTGTTTGCCTTATCATGAGCTTTTGTTTCATCCTCATTCTTTGAGTTGATGTGCCCAAGCATCTCTTTTTTCCCCCACTTGGTTCTGCCCCCCTTTCTTTCATAAGATGGTGAAAGTCCACAAGATCATCACATGTGGAATTACACTCCCTGTCCACTATGAGGAGGGAAAACACCCTTACAGGCCAAAGCTTTGAACCCTCCCACTCTTCCAGAATCCCTCAGCCATGTTTACCTTTTGGGAGAGTTATTTAAAGCCAGCGGAGGGGGTAAGCTCATTCTTTCTTACCAAAGTTTGATTTTAATCCTTTATGCTCTAGGGTTAACTTATTTGCTTATTGTGTTATATACTTATTAAATGGTCTGCAACATATTATGTACAGTTTATCTCACTGTATTTCCCTATCAAGGAACTCAGTTGTACATTGTGCCTTATCTATATTGCTGAGCTATGATTACCCTTGGGGTTAATTCTGCACCACTTTTACTGTTAATCTGTGATATTTTATCTTCTGATATACCAGTTTTTCCTTACAGTGAACCTTATTTTCTAATATGGAGCAAATGGGTGCAGCTCAGGTCTCTGGACTGTCTGTTGACCCTTTGGAGGGGCAATCTACTGATGATTTAATCCTTTCCAACCCCCCCGTTTATTCTGTAAGGATACTTTGGTATGTCCCCCTGCTTAGCTATGTACGTCTTGTGCAGGAATTGTGGATAACTCTAGTCAGGGTACTCCAGCATTGTCTTATTCCCAGATGTTCACAGGGTCTGCATTACTCAAAACTTATACCCCAGGAATTACCACTGAAATTAGTTATTTCTGAATAAATTACTTTAATGCCTCCAGCTGCCAAACACATGCATGGAACAAGCCGTTATCAATTCTCAGACTTTTAGCCTCTCTGGGATTTCTCATAAAGACAACCCTCTTCAATTCCCATCTGACAAAAGGGGTACATTTGAATCTGAAAATTCCTCCTCTGAAGATGGGTTATAAGAACTCAGGATCCTTTCCCTGAAACAGTGGATGTTTCCTTTCATTTCAAACTGGAACATATTCTTGCACTTTTGAGGGACATTTTAATTGCTTTGGAGGTGGATGATCATCCTACCTTAGACAATCAGCCTGTTAAAATAATTGATAAATTATTTAAAGGAACAGTCTAGTCCAAAATAAACTTTCTTGAATCAGATAGGGCATGCAATTTTAAACAACTTTCCAGTTTACTTTTATCACCAATTTTGCTTTGTTCTCTTGGTATTCTAAGTTGAAAGCTAAACCTAGGAGGTTCATATGCTAATTTCTTAGTCCTTCAAGGAAGTCTCTAAGCTGAATGCATTTTGACAATTTTTCACCACTAGAGGGTGTTAGTTCATGTGAATCATATAGATAACACTGTGCTCACTCACGTGAAGTTACCTAGGAATAATAACTGATTGGATAAAATGCCAGTTTGTCAAAAGAACTGAAATAAGGGGGCAGTCTGCAGAGGCTTAGATACAAGATAAGCACAGAGGTAAAAAACGTATTAATATAACTGTCTTGGTTATGCAAAACTAGGGAATGGGTAATAAACGGATTATCTATCTCTTAAAACAATAAAAATTGTAGTGCAGACTGTCCCTTTAAGGCAATTCCTAAACAGCATCCTACCTTTCCTGTTCCTGATTCAGTTTCTAATATAATTTCTAAGGAATGGAACAAAACATAATTTATGCTTACCTGATAAATATATTTCTCTTGTGGTGTATCCAGTCCACGGATCATCCATTACTTGTGGGATATTCTCCTTCCCAACAGGAAGTTGCAAGAGGATCACCCACAGCAGAGCTGCTGTATAGCTCCTCCCCTAACTGCCATATCCAGTCATTTGACCGAAAACAAGCAGAGAAAGGAGAAACCATAGGGTGCAGTGGAGACTGTAGTTTAAAATTAAAAAATACCTGCCTTAAAATGATAGGGCGGGCCGTGGACTGGATACACCACAAGAGAAATAAATTTATCAGGTAAGCATAAATTATGTTTTCTCTTGTAAGGTGTATCCAGTCCACGGATCATCCATTACTTGTGGGATACCAATACCAAAGCTAAAGTACACGGATGAAGGGAGGGACAAGGCAGGTACTTAAACGGAAGGTACCACTGACTGTAAAACCTTTCTCCCAAAAATAGCCTCCGAATAAGCAAAAGTATCAAATTTGTAGAATTTTGAAAAAGTATGAAGCGAAGACCAAGTCGCCGCCTTGCAAATCTGTTCAACAGAAGCCTCATTTTTAAAGGCCCATGTGGAAGCTCTAGCAGAATGAGCTGTAATCCTTTCTGGAGGCTGCTGGCCAGCAGTCTCATAGGCTAAGCGGATTATGCTTCTTAGCCAAAAAGAAAGAGAGGTTGCCGAAGCCTTTTGTCCTCTCCTCTGTCCAGAGTAGACAACAAACAAAGCAGATGTTTGACAAAAATCTTTAGTAGCTTGTAAGTAAAACTTTAAAGCACGAACCACGTCCAGATTGTGTAATAGACGTTCCTTCTTTGAAGAAGGATTAGGACACAAAGACGGAACAACAATCTCGATTGATATTCTTATAAGATACCACCTTAGGTAAAAACCCAGGTTTGGTACACAGAACTACCTTATCTGCATGGAAGATCAGATAAGGGGAATCACATTGTAAGGCAGATAACTCGGAAACTCTACAAGCCGATGAAATAGCTACCAAAAAAAGAACTTTCCAAGATAAAAGTTTAATATCTATGGAATGAAGAGGTTCAAACGGAACCCCCTGAAGAACTTTAAGAACCAGATTTAAGCTCCAAGGTGGAGCAACAGGTTTAAACACAGGCTTGATTCTAACTAAAGCCTGAAAAAATGCCTGAACGTCTGGGAAATCCACCAGACGCTTGTGCAAAAGAATAGATAGCGCAGAAATCTGTCCCTTTAAGGAACTAGCTGACAATCCTTTATCCAATCCTTCTTGGAGAAAAGATAATATCCTGGGAATCCTGACCTTACTCCATGAGTAGCCCTTGGATTCACACCAATAAAGATATTTACGCCATATCTTATGATAGATTTTCCTGGTGACAGGCTTTCATGCCTGAATTAAGGTATCAATGACTGACTCGGAGAAACCACGCTTTGATAAAATCAAGCGTTCAATCTCCAGGCAGTCAGCCTCAGAGAAATTAGATTTGGATGGTTGAAAGGACCTTGAAGTAGAAGGTCCTGTCTCAGCGGCAGAGTCCATGGTGGAAAGGATGACATGTCCACCAGTTCTGCATACCAAGTCCTGCGTGGCCACGCAGGCGCTATCAAGATCACTGATGCTCTCTCCTTCTTGATTTTGGCAATCAGACAAGGGAACAGAGGAAACGGTGGAAACACATAAGCCAGGTTGAAGGACCAAGGTGCTGCTAGAGCATCTATCAGCGTTGCCTTGGGGTCCCTGGACCTGGATCCCTAACAAGGAAGCTTGGCGTTCTGGCGAGACGCCATGAGATCCAGTTCTGGTTTGCCCCAACGATGAACCAATTGTGCAAACACCTCCGGATGGAGTTCCCACTCCCCCGGATGAAAAGTCTGTCGACTTAGAAAATCCGCCTCCCAGTTCTCTACACCTGGGATATGGATAGCTGATAGGTGGCAAGAGTGAATCTCTGCCCAGCGAATTATCTTTGAGACTTCTAACATCGCTAGGGAACTCCTTGTTCCCCCTTGATGGTTGATGTAAGCCACAGTCGTGATGTTGTCCGACTGAAATCTGATGAACCTCATTGTCGCTAGCTGAGGCCAAGCCTGAAGAGCATTGAATATCGCTCTTAGTTGCAGAATGTTTATTGGAAGGAGTGACTCCTCCTGAGTCCACGATCCCTGAGCCTTCAGGGAGTTCCAGACTGCACCCCAACCTAGAAGGCTGGCATCTGTTGTTACAATTGTCCAATCTGGCCTGCGAAAGGTCATACCTTTGGACAGATGGACCCGAGATAGCCACCAGAGAAGAGAATCCCTGTTCTCTTGATCCAGATTTAGTAGAGGGGACAAATCTGTGTAATCCCCATTCCACTGACTGAGCATGCAGAGTTGCAGCGGTCTGAGATGTAGGCGTGCAAACGGCACTATGTCCATTGCCGCTACCATTAAGCCGATTACTTCCATGCACTGAGCCACCGAAGGGCGAGGAATGGAATAAAGAACACGGCAGGAATTTAGAAGTTTTGATAACCTGGACTCCGTCAGGTAAATTTTCATTTCTACAGAAGCTATCAGAGTCCCTAGCAAGGAAACTCTTGTGAGGGGGCATAGAGAACTCTTTTCCTCGTTCACCTTCCACCCATGCAACCTCAGAAATGCCAACACTATGTCCGTATGAGACTTGGCAATTTGGAAGTTTGACACCTGAATCAGGATGACTTCTAAATAAGGGGCCACTGCTATGCCCAGCGGCATTAGGACCGCCAGAAGCGACCCCAGAAGCTTCGTAAAAATTCTTGGAGCTGTAGCTAACCCAAAGGGAAGAGCTACAAACTGGTAATGCCTGTCTAGGAAGGCAAACCTGAGAAACCGATGATGATCTTTGTGTATCGGAATGTGAAGATAAGCATCCTTTAAATCCACTGTAGTCATGTATTGACCCTCCTGGATCATAGGTAGGATGGTACGAAAAGTCTCCATCTTGAATGATGGAACTCTGAGGAATTTGTTTAAGATCTTTAGATCCAAAATTGGTCTGAAGGTTCCCTCTTTTTTGGGAACCACAAACAGATTTGAGTAAAATCCCTGTCCCTGTTCCTCCTTTGGAACTGGATGGATCACTCCCATAACTAGGAGGTCTTGTACACAGTGTAAGAATGCCTCTCTCTTTATCTGGTTTGCAGATAATTGTGAAAGGTGAAATCTCCCTTTTGGGGGGAAGCCTTGAAGTCCAGAAGATATCCCTGGGATATAATTTCCAACGCCCAGGGATCCTGGACATCTCTTGCCCACGCCTGGGTGAAGAGCGAAAGTCTGCCCCCTACTAGATCCGTTACCGGATAGGTGGCCGTTCCTTCATGCTGTCTTAGAGGCAGCAGCAGGCTTTTTGGCCTGCTTACCTTTGTTCCAGGTCTGGTTAGGTCTCCAGACCGTCCTGGACTGAGCAAAAGTTCCCTCTTGTTTTGCATTAGAGGAAGTTGATGCCGCACTTGCCTTGAAGTTTCGAAAGGCCTGAAAATTAGACTGTTTGGCCCTTGATTTGGACCTATCCTGAGGAAGGGCATGACCTTTTCCTCCAGTGATATCAGCAATAATCTCCTTCAAACCAGGCCCGAATAGGGTCTGCCCCTTGAAGGGAATGTTAAGCAGCTTAGACTTTGAAGTAACGTCAGCTGACCATGATTTAAGCCATAGCGCTCTGCGCGCCTGAATAGCAAAACCAGAATTCTTAGCCGTTAGTTTAGTCAAATGAACAATGGCATCAGAAACAATAGAATTGGCTAGCTTAAGTGCTCTAAGCTTGTCAAGTATGTCATCCAATGGAGTCGCTACCTGTAAAGCCTCTTCCAGAGACTCAAACCAGAACGCCGCAGCAGCAGTGACAGGAGCAATGCATGCAAGGGGCTGTAGGATAAAACCTTGTTGAATAAACATTTTCTTAAGGTAACCCTCTAACGTTTTATCCATTGGATCTAAGAAAGCACAACTGTCCTCGACAGGGATAGTAGTACGCTTTGCTAGAGTAGAAACTGCTCCCTCCACCTTAGGAACTGTCTGCCATAAGTCCTGTGTGGTGGCGTCTATTGGAAACATTTTTCTAAAAATAGGAGGGGGAGAGAACGGCACACCTGGTCTATCCCATTCCTTAGTAATAATTTCTGTAAACCTTTTAGGTATTGGAAAAACATCAGTGCACACCGGCACTGCATAGTATTTATCCAGTCTACACAATTTCTCTGGCACTGCAATTGTATCACAGTCATTCAGAGCAGCTAAAACCTCCCTAAGTAACACGCGGAGGTGTTCAAGCTTAAATTTAAATGTAGAGATATCAGAATCAGGTTGCATCATCTTCCCTGAGTCAGAAACATCACCCAAAGAAAGAAGCTCTCCTTCTTCAGCTTCTGCATATTGTGAGGCAGTATCAGACATAGCTCTTAAAGTGTCAGTATGCTCTGTATTTCGTCTAACTCCAGAGCTATCTCGCTTTCCTCTAAATTCAGGTAGTCTGGCTAATACCGCTGACAGTGTATTATTCATGACTGCCGCCATGTCTTGTAAAGTAAACGCTATAGGCGCCCTAGATGTACTTGCCGCCATTTGAGCGTGAGTCCCTTGAGCGGGAGTCAAAGGATCTGACACGTGGGGAGAGTTAGTTGGCATAACTTCCCCCTCGTCAGATTCCTCTGGTGATACATTTTTTAAAGACAGAATATGATCTTTATTGCTTAAAGTGAAATCCGTACATTTGGTACACATTCTAAGAGGGGGTTCCACCATGGCTTTTAAACATAATGAACAAGGAGTTTCCTCTATGTCAGACATGTTTGTACAGACTAGCAATGAGACTAGCAAGCTTGGAAAACACTTTAAATCAAGTTAACAAGCAAATATAAGAAACGGTACTGTGCCTTTAAGAGAAACAAATTTTGTCAGAATTTGAAAAACAGTGAAAAAAGGCAGTAAATCAAACAAAATTTTTACAGTGTGTATAATAAGCTAACAGAGCATTGCACCCACTTGCAAATGGATGATTAACCCCTTAGTTCAAAAAACGGATCAAAAAAACAATATAGACGTTTTTTAACAGTCACACCAAATTGCCACAGCCTTGCTGTGGGCCTACCTTCCCCAACAAACGATTTTGGAAAGCCTAAGAGCCCTTTAGAGATGTCCTATAGCATTCAGGGGACTCCTGGAGGAAGCTGGATGTCTCAGTCTGTAAAAGTTACTGCGCAAAAAAGCGCTAAATTAGGCCCCTCCCACTCATAGTAACACAGTGGAAAGCCTCAGGAAACTGTTTCTAGGCAAACTTAAGCCAGCCATGTGGAAACAACTAGGCCCCAATAAAGTTTTATCACCAAAGTATATATAAAAACGTTTAAACATGCCAGCAAACGTTTTATATTGTAAATATAAAAGAGTATTACCTCAGAAAGTAAGCATGATACCAGTCGCTATTAAATCACTGTATACAGGCTTACCTTACATAAATTTGGTATCAGCAGCATTTTCTAGCATTCACATCTTCTAGAAAAAATCTTAACTGCACATACCTCATAGCAGGATAACCTGCACGCCATTCCCCCGCTGAAGTTACCTCTCTCTTCAGTCATGTGTGAGAACAGCAATGGATCTTAGTTACAACCTGCTAAGATCATAGAAATCACAGGCAGATTCTTCTATTTTTCTGCCTGGGACAAAATAGTACAACTCCGGTACCATTTAAAAATAACAAACTTTTGATTGAAGCAAGATAACAGCTACATTTCACCACTTTCCTCTTACTACCTCCATGCTTGTTGAGAGTTGCAAGAGAATGACTGGGTATTGCAGTTAGGGGAGGAGCTATATAGCAGCTCTGCTGTGGTTGATCCTCTTGCAACTTCTTGTTGGGAAGGAGAATATCCCACAAGTAATGGATGATCCGTGGACTGGATACACCTTACAAGAGAAAGCAGGTGTTCCATCTGCAAAATCCAGATCTATGTTTCCTATCCGTTCTCCTAAATTAGAGATTTAGGAAACATTTCCTAAAGTTGACTGGGCAATTCTCACTCATGTTAGATGGACAATTATCCTTTTGAAGGACAGTACCTCCTTCAGGAATCAAATGGACAGAAAATTGGAAGGTTTTCTAAGACGGTTCTTACAGTTAGCAGGTTTTATGTTTAAACCAGCGATCAGCATAGCTTGTATTACAGTG
Organism: Bombina bombina; assembly: GCF_027579735.1. Classification (NCBI taxonomy): domain Eukaryota; kingdom Metazoa; phylum Chordata; class Amphibia; order Anura; family Bombinatoridae; genus Bombina; species Bombina bombina. The sequence continues at coordinate 299,114,127 of NC_069506.1, read as the reverse complement.
GTCTGGTGTGACAGAGATCCACGGTCGCTTGAACCTATTGAGGACCACAAACAGCTTTATTTGCGATGCAGCAATGAAATATACATTATTAATGGCAAGGGTGCTGCTATAGTTCTTCTGGCAAAACATGCTTTATGTCTAAAGTCACAAACCAGATATATTCTATAAGACTAGACTGTCTAGTCTCAGAGGCTTTCAGGATGTTTTCATTCCTTTAGCCAGTCAGAAATTTAGAGAGAACCTTCTTATTTTCCCAGTGTTCAGATTATCCCAAAACCTCTTGGAAGTCTAATGTTTCCTGGTCTAAAAGAAGACAAAGAAGCCACCTCCACCTCCAAATCCACATGAAGGTGCAGCCCCATTCCAGACTAGAATCTGGTAGTGTGGCAGATTGAATCTTATTCTAGAAGCTTAGAAAATATCTGTTCTGAATCCTTTGTTATTGGACGTCATTTCTCAATGGTATTGGATATGCTTTCTTTCAGAGATTCCTCCTGTCTCAAGTTCCTTAAGATCCAATAAAGACCAAAGCCTTCCTAGCTTGTGTTCAAGATCTAGAATCAATGGGGGTCAAAGGGGTAGATTTATCATACTAGCAGGGGGTGTCAATCAACCCAATTACTGTCCGCCGCCTCAGAGCTGGCGGACGAGTTAAGGAGCAGTGGTCTTAAGACCGCTGCTTTTTAACTCCTGTTTCCGGCGAGCCTAAACAGCAGCATTAGGGTCCATACAGGTCTTAATAAATCGGCCCCATAGTCACAATCCCAGCCTCAGAGCTAAATCAGGGATTTTACACTAATCTGTTTATATTTGCCAAAGAAAGATGACACATTTTGGCCTATCTTAGATCTCCAGATTTTTAACAAATTTCTAAAAGTTACCACGTTCAAGATGGAAAATATTCACACTTTACTTAATTTAGTGCAAACGGGTCAATTTATGTCTACAAAAGATTTAAAGGACGCCTATCTGCATATCCCTATTCACATGGATCATGTAAGGTTCCTCAGATTTGCCTTTCTCAACAAGCATTATTAGGCCTAGATTTAGAGTTCGGCGGTAGCCGTCAAAACCAGCGTTAGAGGCTCCTAACGCTGGTTTTGGGCGCCCGCTGGTATTTGGAGTCAGTGATTAAAGGGTCTAACGCTCACTTTTCAGCCGCGACTTTTCCATACCGCAGATCCCCCTACGCCATTTGCGTAGCCTATCTTTTCAATGGGATCTTTCTAACGCTGGTATTTAGAGTCGTTTCTGCAGTGAGCGTTAGAGCTCTAACGACAAGATTCCAGCCGCCTGAAAATAGCAGGAGTTAAGAGCTTTCTGGCTAACGCCGGTTTATAAAGCTCTTAACTACTGTACCCTAAAGTACACTAACACCCATAAACTACCTATGTACCCCTAAACCGAGGTCCCCCCACATCGCCGCCACTCGATTAAAATTTTTAACCCCTAATCTGCCGACCGCCACCTACGTTATACTTATGTACCCCTAATCTGCTGCCCCTAACACCGCCGACCCCTGTATTATATCTATTAACCCCTAACTTGCCCCCCACAACGTCGCCGCAAGCTACTTAAAATAATTAACCCCTAATCTTCCGACCGCAAATCGCCGCCACCTACGTTATCCCTATGTACCCCTAATCTGCTACCCCTAACATCGCCGACCCCTATGTTATATTTATTAACCCCTAATCTGCCCCCCACAACGTCGCCGACACCTACCTACACTTATTAACCCCTAATCTGCCGAGCGGACCTGAGCGCTACTATAATAAAGTTATTAACCCCTAATCCGCCTCACTAACCCTATCATAAATAGTATTAACCCCTAATCTGCCCTCCCTAACATCGCCGACACCTAACTTCAATTATTAACCCCTAATCTGCCGACCGGAGCTCACCGCTATTCTAATAAATGTATTAACCCCTAAAGCTAAGTCTAACCCTAACACTAACACCCCCCTAAGTTAAATATAATTTTTATCTAACGAAATAAATTAACTCTTATTAAATAAATAATTCCTATTTAAAGCTAAATACTTACCTGTAAAATACATCCTAATATAGCTACAATATAAATTATAATTATATTATAGCTATTTTAGGATTAATATTTATTTTACAGGCAACTTTGTAATTATTTTAACCAGGTACAATAGCTATTAAATAGTTAAGAACTATTTAATAGTTACCTAGTTAAAATAATTACAAATTTACCTGTAAAATAAATCCTAACCTAAGATATAATTAAACCTAACACTACCCTATCAATAAAATAATTAAATAAACTACCTACAATTACCTACAATTAACCTAACACTACACTATCAATAAATTAATTAAACACAATTGCTACAAATAAATAAAATTAAATAAACTATCTAAAGTACAAAAAATAAAAAAGAACTAAGTTACAGAAAATAATAAAATATTTACAAACATAAGAAAAATATTACAACAATTTTAAACTAATTACACCTACTCTAAGCCCCCTAATAAAATAACAAAGCCCCCCAAAATAAAAAATTCCCTACCCTATTCTAAAATACAAATATTACAAGCTCTTTTACCTTACCAGCCCTGAACAGGGCCCTTTGCGGGGCATGCCCCAAGAATTTCAGCTCTTTTGCCTGTAAAAAAAAACATACAATACCCCCCCCCCAACATTACAACCCACCACCCACATACCCCTAATCTAACCCAAACCCCCCTTAAATAAACCTAACACTACCCCCCTGATGATCTTCCTACCTTGTCTTCACCATGCCAGGTTCACCGATCCGTCCTGGCTCCAAGATCTTCATCCACCCCAAGCGGGGGCTAGACATCCACTGAAGAAGTCCAGAAGAGGGTCCAAAGTCTTCCTCCTATCCGGCAAGAAGAGGACATCCGGACCGGCAAACATCTTCTCCAAGCGGCATCTTCTATCTTCTTCCATCCGATGACGACCGGCTCCATCTTGAAGACCTCCAGCGCGGATCCATCCTCTTCTTCCGACGACTAGACGACGAATGACGGTTCCTTTAAGGGACGTCATCCAAGATGGCGTCCCTCGAATTCCGATTGGCTGATAGGATTCTATCAGCCAATCGGAATTAAGGTAGGAATTTTCTGATTGGCTGATGGAATCAGCCAATCAGAATATAGTTCAATCCGATTGGCTGATCCAATCAGCCAATCAGATTGAGCTCGCATTCTATTGGCTGATCGGAACAGCCAATAGAATGCGAGCTCAATCTGATTGGCTGATTGGATCAGCCAATCGGATTGAACTATATTCTGATTGGCTGATTCCATCAGCCAATCAGAAAATTCCTACCTTAATTCCGATTGGCTGATAGAATCCTATCAGCCAATCGGAATTCGAGGGACGCCATCTTGGATGACGTCCCTTAAAGGAACCGTCATTCGTCGTCTAGTCGTCGGAAGAAGAGGATGGATCCGCGCTGGAGGTCTTCAAGATGGAGCCGGTCGTCATCGGATGGAAGAAGATAGAAGATGCCGCTTGGAGAAGATGTTTGCCGGTCCGGATGTCCTCTTCTTGCCGGATAGGAGGAAGACTTTGGACCCTCTTCTGGACTTCTTCAGTGGATGTCTAGCCCCCGCTTGGGGTGGATGAAGATCTTGGAGCCAGGACGGATCGGTGAACCTGGCATGGTGAAGACAAGGTAGGAAGATCATCAGGGGGGTAGTGTTAGGTTTATTTAAGGGGGGTTTGGGTTAGATTAGGGGTATGTGGGTGGTGGGTTGTAATGTTGGGGGGGGGGTATTGTATGTTTTTTTTTACAGGCAAAAGAGCTGAAATTCTTGGGGCATGCCCCGCAAAGGGCCCTGTTCAGGGCTGGTAAGGTAAAAGAGCTTGTAATATTTGTATTTTAGAATAGGGTAGGGAATTTTTTATTTTGGGGGGCTTTGTTATTTTATTAGGGGGCTTAGAGTAGGTGTAATTAGTTTAAAATTGTTGTAATATTTTTCTTATGTTTGTAAATATTTTATTATTTTCTGTAACTTAGTTCTTTTTTATTTTTTGTACTTTAGATAGTTTATTTAATTTTATTTATTTGTAGCAATTGTGTTTAATTAATTTATTGATAGTGTAGTGTTAGGTTAATTGTAGGTAATTGTAGGTAGTTTATTTAATTATTTTATTGATAGGGTAGTGTTAGGTTTAATTATATCTTAGGTTAGGATTTATTTTACAGGTAAATTTGTAATTATTTTAACTAGGTAACTATTAAATAGTTCTTAACTATTTAATAGCTATTGTACCTGGTTAAAATAATTACAAAGTTGCCTGTAAAATAAATATTAATCCTAAAATAGCTATAATATAATTATAATTTATATTGTAGCTATATTAGGATGTATTTTACAGGTAAGTATTTAGCTTTAAATAGGAATTATTTATTTAATAAGAGTTAATTTATTTCGTTAGATAAAAATTATATTTAACTTAGGGGGGTGTTAGTGTTAGGGTTAGACTTAGCTTTAGGGGTTAATACATTTATTAGAATAGCGGTGAGCTCCGGTCGGCAGATTAGGGGTTAATAATTGAAGGTAGGTGTCGGCGATGTTAGGGAGGGCAGATTAGGGGTTAATACTATTTATGATAGGGTTAGTGAGGCGGATTAGGGGTTAATAACTTTATTATAGTAGCGCTCAGGTCCGCTCGGCAGATTAGGGGTTAATAAGTGTAGGTAGGTGTCGGCGACGTTGTGGGGGGCAGATTAGGGGTTAATAAATATAACATAGGGGTCGGCGATGTTAGGGCAGCAGATTAGGGGTACATAGGGATAACGTAGGTGGCGGCGGTTTACGGAGCGGCAGATTAGGGGTTAAAAGTGTAATGCAGGGGTCAGCGATAGCGGGGGCGGCAGATTAGGGGTTAATAAGTGTAAGGTTAGGGGTGTTTAGACTCGGGGTACATGTTAGGGTGTTAGGTGCAGACGTAGGAAGTGTTTCCCCATAGGAAACAATGGGGCTGCGTTAGGAGCTGAACGCTGCTTTTTTGCAGGTGTTAGGTTTTTTTTCAGCTCAAACAGCCCCATTGTTTCCTATGGGAGAATCGTGCACGAGCACGTTTTTGATGCCGGCCGCGTCCGTAAGCAACTCTGGTATCGAGAGTTGCATTTGCGGTAAAAATGCTCTACGCTCCTTTTTTGGAGCCTAACGCAGCATTTGTTTGAACTCTCGATACCAGAGTTAAATTTATGGTGCGGCCAGAAAAAAACCCGCGGAGCGTTAACAGCCCTTTTACCGCCGAACTCTAAATCTAGGCCTTAATTTGTATTATTTCTTCTGTTATGTGTGATCAGTCCACGGGTCATCATTACTTCTGGGATATAACTCCTCCCCAACAGGAAATGCAAGAGGATTCACCCAGCAGAGCTGCATATAGCTCCTCCCCTCTACGTCACTCCCAGTCATTCTCTTGCACCCAACGACTAGATAGGATGTGTGAGAGGACTATGGTGATTATACTTAGTTTTTATAACTTCAATCAAAAGTTTGTTATTTTACAATAGCACCGGAGCGTGTTATTGCCTCTCTGGCAGAGTTTGAAGAAGAATCTACCAGAGTTTTTACTATGATTTTAACCGGAGTAGTTAAGATCATATTGCTGTTTCTCGGCCATCTGAGGGAGGTAAAAGCTTCAGATCAGGGGACAGCGGGCAGATGAATCTGCATTGAGGTATGTAGCAGTTTTTATTTTCTGAATGGAATTGATGAGAAAATCCTGCCATACCGTTATAATGACATGTATGTATACTCTACACTTCAGTATTCTGGGGATGGTACTTCACTGGAATTACTCTGTAAAAAGTACATTAACCTTTTAATAGGTATTTATTATGTTAAACGTTTTTGCTGGAATGTAGAATCGTTTGCATTTTCTGAGGTACTGAGTGAATAAATGTTTGGGCATTATTTTTCCACTTGGCAGTTGCTTGTTTTAATTGTGACAGTTTCGTTTCTCTCTCACTGCTGTGTGTGAGGGGGAGGGGCCGTTTTTGGCGCTCTTTGCTACGCATCAAAAATTTCCAGTCAGTTACTCTTGTATTTCCTGCATGATCCGGTTCATCTCTAACAGAACTCAGGGGTCTTCAAACTTCTTTGGAGGGAGGTAGATTCTCTCAGCAGAGCTGTGAGACTTATATATTGACTGTGATTAAAAACGTTGCTCTGTAATTTTTACGTTTCAAATTTAATTATTGTTACTTTACTAATGGGAACAAACCTTTGCTAAAAGTTGTGTTGTTTTCAAGGATTGATGCTATAACTGTTTTTCAGTTCATTATTTCAACTGTCATTTAATCGTTTAGTGCTTCTTTGAGGCACAGTACGTTTTTGTTAAATAAGATTGTAACCAAGTTGCAAGTTTATTTGCTAGTGTGTTAAACATGTCTGATTCAGAGGAAGATACCTGTGTCATTTGTTCCAATGCCAAGGTGGAGCCCAATAGAAATTTATGTACTAACTGTATTGATGCTACTTTAAATAAAAGCCAATCTGTACAAATTGAACAAATTTCACCAAACAGCGAGGGGAGAGTTATGCCGACTAACTCGCCTCACGTGTCAGTACCTGCATCTCCCGCCCGGGAGGTGCGTGATATTGTGGCGCCTAGTACATCTGGGCGGCCATTACAGATAACATTACAAGATATGGCTACTGTTATGACTGAAGTTTTGGCTAAATTACCAGAACTAAGAGGCAAGCGTGATCACTCTGGGGTGAGAACAGAGTGCGCTGATAATACTAGAGCCATGTCTGATACTGCGTCACAGCTTGCAGAGCATGAGGACGGAGAGCTTCATTCTGTGGGTGACGGTTCTGATCCAAACAGATTGGATTCAGATATTTCAAATTTTAAATTTAAATTGGAGAACCTCCGTGTATTACTAGGGGAGGTTTTAGCGGCTCTTAATGATTGTAACACTGTTGCAATACCAGAGAAATTGTGTAGGTTGGATAAATACTTTGCGGTACCGGCGAGTACTGACGTTTTTCCTATACCTAAGAGACTAACTGAAATTGTTACTAAGGAGTGGGATAGACCCGGTGTGCCGTTCTCACCCCCTCCAATATTTAGAAAGATGTTTCCAATAGACGCCACCACACGGGACTTATGGCAAACGGTCCCTAAGGTGGAGGGAGCAGTTTCTACTTTAGCTAAGCGTACCACTATCCCGGTGGAGGATAGCTGTGCTTTTTCAGATCCGATGGATAAAAAATTAGAGGGTTACCTTAAGAAAATGTTTGTTCAACAAGGTTTTATATTGCAACCCCTTGCATGCATCGCGCCGATTACGGCTGCGGCAGCATTTTGGATTGAGTCTCTGGAAGAGAACCTTAGTTCAGCTACGCTGGACGACATTACGGACAGGCTTAGAGTCCTTAAACTAGCTAATTCATTCATTTCGGAGGCCGTAGTACATTTAACCAAACTTACGGCTAAGAACTCAGGATTCGCCATTCAGGCACGTAGGGCGCTGTGGCTAAAATCCTGGTCAGCTGATGTAACTTCTAAGTCCAAATTACTTAATATACCTTTCAAGGGGCAAACTTTATTTGGGCCCGGTTTGAAAGAAATTATCGCTGACATTACAGGAGGTAAGGGCCACGCCCTGCCTCAAGACAAAGCCAAAGCTAAGGCTAGACAGTCTAATTTTCGTCCCTTTCGGAATTTCAAAGCAGGAGCAGCACCAACTTCCACTGCACCAAAACAGGAAGGAGCTGTTGCTCGTTACAGACAAGGCTGGAAACCTAACCAGTCCTGGAACAAGGGCAAGCAGGCCAGGAAACCTGCTGCTGCCCCTAAGACAGCATGAATCGAGGGCCCCCGATCCAGGACCGGATCTAGTGGGGGGCAGACTCTCTCTCTTCGCCCAGGCTTGGGCAAGAGATGTTCAGGATCCCTGGGCGCTAGAGATCATATCTCAGGGATACCTTTTAGCCTTCAAATTCTCTCCCCCAAGAGGGAGATTTCATCTGTCAAGGTTGTCAACAAACCAAATAAAGAAAGAAGCGTTTCTACGCTGTGTACAAGATCTGTTATTAATGGGAGTGATCCATCCGGTTCCGCGGTCGGAACAAGGACAAGGGTTTTACTCAAACCTGTTTGTGGTTCCCAAAAAAGAGGGAACTTTCAGGCCAATCTTGGATTTAAAGATCCTAAACAAATTCCTAAGAGTTCCATCGTTCAAAATGGAAACTATTCGGACAATCTTACCCATGATCCAAAAGGGTCAGTACATGACCACAGTGGATTTAAAGGATGCTTACCTTCACATACCGATTCACAAAGATCATTACCGGTATCTAAGGTTTGCCTTCTTAGACAGGCATTACCAGTTTGTAGCTCTTCCATTCGGATTGGCTACGGCTCCAAGAATCTTCACAAAGGTTCTGGGTGCCCTTCTGGCGGTACTAAGACCGCGAGGAATTTCGGTAGCTCCGTACCTAGACGACATTCTGATACAAGCTTCAAGCTTTCAAACTGCCAAGTCTCATACAGAGTTAGTTCTGGCATTTCTAAGGTCGCATGGATGGAAAGTGAACGAAAAGAAGAGTTCTCTCTTTCCTCTCACAAGAGTTCCATTCTTGGGGACTCTTATAGATTCTGTAGAAATGAAGATTTATCTGACAGAAGACAGATTAACAAAGCTTCTAAATGCATGCCGTGTCCTTCATTCCATTCAACTCCCGTCAGTAGCTCAATGCATGGAGGTGATCGGCTTAATGGTAGCAGCAATGGACATAGTACCCTTTGCACGTCTACATCTCAGACCGCTGCAATTGTGCATGCTGAGTCAGTGGAATGGGGATTACTCAGACTTGTCCCCTACTCTGAATCTGGATCAAGAGACCAGAAACTCTCTTCTATGGTGGCTTTCTCGGCCACATCTGTCCAGGGGGATGCCATTCAGCAGGCCGGACTGGACAATTGTAACAACAGACGCCAGCCTACTAGGCTGGGGCGCTGTCTGGAATTCTCTGAAGGCTCAGGGACAATGGAATCAGGAGGAAAGTCTCCTGCCAATAAACATTCTGGAATTGAGAGCAGTTCTCAATGCCCTTCTGGCTTGGCCCCAGTTAAAAACTCGGGGGTTCATCAGGTTTCAGTCGGACAACATCACGACTGTAGCTTACATCAACCATCAAGGAGGGACAAGAAGCTCCCTAGCAATGATGGAAGTATCAAAGATAATTCGCTGGGCAGAGTCTCACTCTTGCCACCTGTCAGCAATCCACATCCCGGGAGTGGAGAACTGGGAGGCGGATTTCTTGAGTCGCCAGACTTTTCATCCGGGGGAGTGGGAACTTCATCCGGAGGTCTTTGCCCAAATACTTCGACGTTGGGGCAAACCAGAGATAGATCTCATGGCGTCTCGCCAGAACGCCAAACTTCCTCGCTACGGGTCCAGATCCAGGGATCCGGGAGCGGTTCTGATAGATGCTTTGACAGCACCTTGGAACTTCGGGATGGCTTATGTGTTTCCACCCTTCCCACTGCTTCCTCGATTGATTGCCAAAATCAAACAGGAGAGAGCATCAGTGATTCTAATAGCGCCTGCATGGCCACGCAGGACTTGATATGCAGATCTAGTGGACATGTCATCCTGTCCGCCTTGGTCTCTACCTCTAAGACAGGACCTTCTGATACAGGGTCCATTCAAACATCAAAATCTAACTTCTCTGAAGCTGACTGCTTGGAAATTGAACGCTTGATTTTATCAAAACGTGGTTTTTCGGAGTCGGTTATTGATACCCTGATACAGGCTAGGAAGCCTGTTACCAGAAGAATTTACCATAAGATATGGCGTAAATACCTATACTGGTGCGAATCCAAAGGTTACTCCTGGAGTAAGGTTAGGATTCCTAGGATATTGTCCTTTCTACAAGAAGGTTTAGAAAAGGGTTTATCGGCTAGTTCATTAAAGGGACAGATCTCAGCTCTGTCCATCTTGTTGCACAGGCGTCTGTCAGAAAATCCAGACGTCCAGGCCTTTTGTCAGGCTTTAGCTAGAATCAAGCCTGTGTTTAAAACTGTTGCTCCGCCATGGAGTTTAAACCTTGTTCTTAACGTTCTACAAGGAGTTCCGTTTGAACCCCTTCATTCCATTGATATAAAGTTGTTATCTTGGAAAGTGTTATTTTTAATGGCTATTTCTTCGGCTCGGAGAGTCTCTGAGTTATCAGCTTTACATTGTGATTCTCCTTATTTGATTTTTCATTCAGATAAGGTAGTTCTGCGTACTAAACCTGGGTTCTTACCTAAGGTAGTCACTAACAGGAACATCAATCAAGAGATTGTTGTTCCTTCTTTATGCCCAAATCCTTCTTCAAAGAAGGAACGTCTTCTACACAATCTGGATGTAGTTCGTGCCCTCAAGTTCTACTTGCAGGCAACTAAGGATTTTCGACAAACGTCTTCCCTGTTTGTCGTGTACTCTGGTCAGAGGAGAGGTCATAAGGCTTCGGCTACCTCTCTCTCCTTCTGGCTTCGTAGCATAATTCGTTTAGCCTATGAGACTGCTGGACAGCAGCCTCCTGAAAGAATTACAGCCCATTCTACTAGAGCTGTGGCTTCCACTTGGGCCTTTAAGAATGAGGCCTCTGTTGAACAGATTTGCAAGGCTGCAACTTGGTCTTCGCTTCATACTTTTTCCAAATTTTACAAATTTGACACTTTTGCTTCTTCGGAGGCTATTTTTGGGAGAAAGGTTCTTCAGGCAGTGGTTCCTTCTGTATAATGAGCCTGCCTATCCCTCCCGTCATCCGTGTACTTTTGCTTTGGTATTGGTATCCCAGAAGTAATGATGACCCGTGGACTGATCACACATAACAGAAGAAAACATAATTTATGCTTACCTGATAAATTCCTTTCTTCTGTTGTGTGATCAGTCCACGGCCCGCCCTGTTTTTTTTAAGGCAGGTAAATATCTTTTAAATTATACTCCAGTCACCACTTCACCCTTGGTTTCTCCTTTCTCGTTGATTCTTGGTCGAATGACTGGGAGTGACGTAGAGGGGAGGAGCTATATGCAGCTCTGCTGGGTGAATCCTCTTGCATTTCCTGTTGGGGAGGAGTTATATCCCAGAAGTAATGATGACCCGTGGACTGATCACACAACAGAAGAAAGGAATTTATCAGGTAAGCATAAATTATGTTTTTTATTCAGTATAGCAAAGGCTATAACCAACATACTGGGAACCCTTTTCTCAGTGGTGCGAGCTCAGGGAATATCTGTAGCTCGATATCTAGACAACATTCTGGTACAAACTCTTTTTCTTCAACTGATGATGGTGACTCACACTAAAGCTGTTCTCACACTGCTTTGCAGTCATGGTTGGATAATCAATCTACCAAAGAGTTCCTTAAAGGGATATAAAAACCCAAAAAAATATTTTGTGATTCAGACAGAGCATAGCGTTTTAAAAAAGAAAGTTTCCAGTTTCTTCTACTATCAAATTTGCTTTGTTCCCATAAAATTCTGTGTTGAAGAGATACCTATGTAGGCATCTGAAGCACCATATGGCCGAAAATAGTGCTGCTATCTAGTGTTCTTGTAAATAAATAACATTCTTGCTAAACTGCTGCCAATCAGATTGAGCTCGCATTCTATTGGCTGATCGGAACAGCCAATAGAATGCGAGCTCAATCTGATTGGCTGATTGGATCAGCCAATCGGATTGAACTTGATTCTGATTGGCTGATTCCATCAGCCAATCAGAATATTCCTACCTTAATTCCGATTGGCTGATAGAATCCTATCAGCCAAGCGGAATTCGAGGGACGCCATCTTGGATGACGTCCCTTAAAGGAACCGTCATTCGTCGGGAGATGCCGGAAGAAGAGGATGGATCCGCGTCGGCTGCTTCAAGATGGACCCGCTCCGCACCGGATGGAAGAAGATCGAAGATGCCGCTTGGATGAAGATGTTTGCCGGTCCGGATGTCCTCTTCTTGCCGGATAGGAGGAAGACTTTGGAGCCTCTTCTGGACCTCTTCAGCACCGGATGCCAGGACGGATTGGTGATACCTGTTGAGGTGAAGACAAGGTAGGAAGATCTTCAGGGGCTTAGTGTTAGGTTTATTTAAGGGGGGTTTGGGTTAGATTAGGGGTATGTGGGTGGTGGGTTGTAATGTTGGGGGGGGGTATTGTATGTTTTTTTTTACAGGCAAAAGAGCTGATTTTCTTGGGGCATGCCCCGCAATGGGCCCTGTTCAGGGCTGGTAAGGTAAAAGAGCTTTTAACTCTATTAATTTAGAATAGGGTAGGGCATTTTTTTATTTTGGGGGTCTTTGTTATTTTATTAGGGGGCTTAGAGTAGGTGTAATTAGTTTAAAATTGTTGTAATATTTTTCTTATGTTTGTAAATATTTTTTTATTTTTTGTAACTTAGTTCTTTTTTATTTTTTGTACTTTAGTTAGTTTATGTAATTGTAGTTATTTGTAGAAATTGTATTTAATTTATTTATTGATAGTGTAGTGTTAGGTTTTATTGTAGGTAATTGTAGGTATTTTATTTAATTAATTTATTGATAGGGTAGTGTTAGGTTTAATTATAACTTAGGTTAGGACTTATTTTACAGGTAATTTTGTTATTATTTTAACTAGGTAACTATTAAATAGTTCTTAACTATTTAATAGCTATTGTACCTGGTTAAAATAAATACAAAGTTGCCTGTAAAATAAATATTAATCCTAAAATAGCTACAATGTAATTATAATTTATATTGTAGCTATATTAGGGTTTATTTTACAGGTAAGTATTTAGCTTTAAATAGGAATAATTTATTTAATAAGAGTTAATTAATTTCGTTAGATGTAAATTATATTTAAGTTAGGGGGGTGTTAGTGTTAGGGTTAGACTTAGCTTTAGGGGTTAATCCATTTATTATAGTAGCGGTGAGCTCCGGTCGTCAGATTAGGGGTTAATAATTGAAGTTAGGTGTCGGCGATGTTAGGGAGGGCAGATTAGGGGTTAATACTATTTATGATAGGGTTAGTGAGGCGAATTAGGGGTTAATAACTTTATTATAGTAGCGCTCAGGTCCGCTCGGCAGATTAGGGGTTAATAAGTGTAGGCAGGTGTCGGCGACGTTGTGGGGGGCAGGTTAGGGGTTAATAAATATAATTCAGGGGTCGGCGGGGTTAGGGGCAGCAGATTAGGGGTACATAAGTATAACGTAGGTGGCGGTCGGCAGATTAGGGGTTAAAAAAATTTAATCGAGTGGCGGCGATGTGGGGGGACCTCGGATTAGGGGTACATAGGTAGTTTATGGGTGTTAGTGTACTTTAGGGTACAGTAGTTAAGAGCTTTATGAACCGGCGTTAGCCCAGAAAGCTCTTAACTCCTGCTTTTTTCCTGCGGCTGGAGTTTTGTCGTTAGAGCTCTAACGCTCACTTCAGAAACGACTCTAAATACCGGCGTTAGGAAGATCCCATTGAAAAGATAGGATACGCAATTGACGTAAGGGGATCTGCGGTATGGAAAAGTCGCGGCTGAAAAGTGAGCGTTAGACCCTTTCCTGACTGACTCCAAATACCGGCGGTAGCCTAAAACCAGCGTTAGGAGCCTCTAACGCTGGTTTTCACGGCTACCGCCAAACTCCAAATCTAGGCCATTGTTTGTTAGCAATGTAGGAAGTGTCCTGCTTTCTAACCTGGGCAGAACCTCACCATTATCTGATTTCTGCCAGTTGGGAGTCAGACTACCTGTGTCGCCAGCGCCTTCATCTGGGAAAATGGTCTCTAATCCAAGAGGTATTTGACCAGGTAGTAAGAATGTGGGTCTACCAGAGATAGACATCATGGCTTCTTGTTTGGACCACAAGTTTCCTCACAATTTTGATAGATCTTTAGACCCTCAGGCAGAGCTAATAGATAGATCTAGTTGTTTTTTAATCTCAATTAACTCATTTGTCAAACAGGAACACACATTAGGAATGCACATCAGAAATTGTGATTGCATTGGTGTGGCCTCACAGGTCTTGGTACGCAAATCTGATTAATATGTCCTCATGCCCGCCTTGGTGTCTCCCTCATAGGAAATAACTTCTCTCTCAAGGACCATTTTTATCAAGACCTCAATAATGCCTAGTCCTGTAACAAAGATGCGTAAAAAGAAAGGTATCTTGTAATTCTTTTAGCATTCCTAGAATTCTTGAATTTCTTCAGGCTGGCCGAGAGAAAGATTTATTACCCAGTTCTCTTAAAGGTCAGATTTCTTCTTTATCTGTTTTATACCACAGGAAAATTCCCAAGATACCTAATATCCAGACATTTGGACAGTATTTAATCAAAATTAGACCAGTTATTCATCCAGTTACTCCTCATTGGAATCTTAATCCGGTCTTGAGGGTCCTTCAAACCCCTCCATTTCTAACTATACACAGTTTGAACCTCCAACTTTTATCTTGAAGGTACTTTTTCTCTTGGCCATTTCTTCAGTTAGACACAGTTTTAAACGTTCCACTTTATACCCCTTTCATCAGTAGAAGTTAGTCTTTTGAGCACACTATTCTTTTCTTCTAAAAGTAGTATACTATCAACCAAAAAATGTTCCCTCTTTATGCCCAGCTCCTAACAATTCTAAGGAGTGTCTTCTTCACAACATTGATGTCATGAGCACAATACTTGCATTTTATATTGAAGCCACACAAAAGTTTAGATTTTTTTCCTTCTTTGTTCATCCATTTTTCAGGATATCGCAAAAGACATAAAGCTACAGATGTTACCTTAGCCTCTTAGCGCAAAACTTTAATTCATAAGGCATATTTAGTCATGGGGAAGACTCCCCTAAATCCATTACTGCTCATTCCACTAGGGCAGTAGCTACTTCTTGGTCTTTTAATCATGAAGCTTGTATAGACCACATAACTTGACCTATTCAACCTCTTAAGAGGTTAATTATTTCAGTCAGTAGACTATAAGGAGCTGGTGACATGGGAGTAATTTATTAGTGCATATAGCAGTATGACATTTTAAGACTTTTTTTTATCCCAAATGCACTTTACCTATATGTTGTACTCTGTTATTTTTGCATTGATTGCTTTTTGCTGTTATTCTAAAATGATTAGCTGGAAAAGTCCTCATTAATACTCCTTTGAAGGGTGAAGAGTACTATTGGGCATATACCTATGTATAAAAAAATATTACATTTCTGTTCAATTGTTTGTGCAGAGACGCCATAAATTTGGTGTTTTATATCTTGGGTAACATTATTTTCTGTAAATATTCAGAAAGCTCATCAGTTAACACAAATAAATAAATAAATGAACAAATAAATAATTATTCTCGGATGCTTAAGTGTTTTTTTCAAACTTGAAAAAGATAGGTTTCTATTTTGCTTTAAACAGGCTTTATTGAAAACATCAAAGCAGGAAAATACAGTAAAAATCACATCATTCCATTTGCCATGTTTGTCTTTGAAAATATAAAATTGTACATAAACACTGACAACATAAATCTGCAGTTTATATTCTATATCTAAATACTTTTTTATTGCATAATCATCCATAGTTTGTTACTGCTGATAGTAACTTTCAGACCTTTTCACTTGATCTAAAATATAGCTTGATTTAAACCAGTCTTTATATAATTTGCTGATGTCAGAAACATACTGGATTTCCTTCCTGAAGTTACAGCCAATATTAAATATTTCACTGCTAGGAATAGGGCATTTAAAAAATCGATACAAAAATGAAACTATGGCTCAGACATTTGCAGTTAGTACAGTTTCAAAATTCTATTTTAATCACTTGGTGGAGCTAGGTCAGGGGTTGCAAACCTTTTTAAGATTGTGCACCCAAATTGGTAATAATCTTCTAAGAAAATTCTCTCAAGTGTCTATGGTACCTTTTAACATTTAAAGGAATATAAAATAAATAAATATGTAATTTTTCATATAGATCCATAATATATTTCAACAGTTAAGCGTAATTGCCTATATATAGTATATGGTAATAAGAATAATAAATTATAAAGCACTGCAGTCAGGACACCCCTAATCTAGGCCAATTTCTATACACTTCTTTTTATTTATTTCTAAAGGGGCTAATGAAAACAGAACCCTGTTTTAATGAAATGTCACAAATCTTTGTTTTAACCCAATCATTATTTTTGAGACTTTTTTTTCTCCAATTCCAATAAAAATATTTTCATTTCCTCAACTTGAAAAAAAAACTCTCAGACATGAGGCAGAAAAAGAGATAAAAGAATCTTTTTTTTTTTTTTTAAAGTCATGACTTTAGTAGACCAAGAAGGTAAAAAAAAAGTTTGTTTTCCTGTACTTTTTTAAATCTTAGTTGTAAAGTTATTCAAACTATTTCTTTTCATGAGATAAAAAAAATAAATTTATTCCAGCAATTTTCTAATCAAAATTTCTGACCAGTCTTAGACCAGAAGGTAATAAACAAAGATGTCCACATTTGAAATACCCCTATCATAATTACATTTTTGGTAATTTTTCTTTATAGTTGCAAAAAATTCTAGTCACAAGTACTTCTGTTCACTCTAGGGTTTTTTAGATGTGAAGCAGAGGTAATTTGCTTACTTTTTGGTCTAGAAACCTTGCTTACAAGTTTCACCACAATTCTTGTAAGGTTCATTGCAGGACAATAGAAATTAAAATATACTTTAGCCAGACTGTACCCAGTATGATCCAGTATTGAAAAATGCATCTGTGACTTCATCACTATAGCTCACATTTGTTGCATTATATCTTTGTATTTAATTGCAGTTTAACAAGGAAAACTGGAAGCAATTAGGTGCGTCTTCTAGACAAATTTCATGAAATTTGATGGAGCAGCGTAGGCTAAAGAAAATAAATGCAAACGTTTTTTACTTCCTTCCCACAAAAATGCTCAATATATTTAATTACATTTTGTATGGTTTGTAGTACTAACAGTGTGATGTAAATTGTCAAACTGCATCTAGATTTGCTCATCCCTTCTTGAATTATGAGCATTTAAGGTGATTCAACAGAATTTTAAAGAAAAGTCTAGCGGGTATGCCATGCAACTATAATGATTTCTTGGTCTTCTACATAAGCAACTTGGGGTTGTACCTGTAAAATTTGAAGTATTTGGGGGCAGATAAAAAGCACTGAAGGACTGTGTTTTGGCACTAAACTGTATGTTTGACAACTTAGTTCTAAACTTGGAGGTGACAATATTATTATGTATATAAATATAAGTGCACAGACAGGTTACAGGAATTCTGAATAAAAAGGGTTCCAAACCACATAACAGAATGGATAAAGGACATCCTTGTCTTGTGAGTAGTATACCAATAGGTAAATTTGTCAGAAACACGTATGTAGTGTGTGATGGAATCATAGACGTGATGCTGTGTAACTCCAAGGTCATTAAGTGGGAGTCCAAGAGAAGAAGCCTAATAAAAGCTTTTTCTGCCTCAAGTAACAATACAACCATAGTGGTATCTGTAATTAGCAAGCCAAATAGAATATATATATATATATATCTGTGGATATTGTGTGATAAAAACTTTTGAAAATAATCTTAATATTAGGAAGGATTGAACTAGGTCTGGATTGGAAAATAGGATGTTTATATATCTTTATATGTAGTTTAATAATATAATGGTGTATAATTTTCTGTACATGTGGGATATTGACTTTCTTTGTGAATACAAATGTTAGTAACCTAAAACAGTCACTCTCTAGTATGGAAAGAGTTGCATAATTCTAGTAAATGAGTTTGTAGAGAAGACGATAATGGTATAGAACTGGGCATAGTACAGGATACTGGGCCATCTGGTCAATGTATTTTATTAGGGGGAGAATGTGAAATTGAAGAAGAACATTATACCATGATTGGAAAATTCATTATTCTGATGGTAATGAAAGAATATTCAATGAAACAGATTACTAGAATGGGAACAATTTCCTAGCAAGCTAGTATTTGGTCTGGCTGGCACCACTGCTAGAAGTGCTGATGTGCGCAAAAGTAAAAGTGACTGCACGAGTACAAACTAAATTTATGCTTGTCGGGTTAGCACGACTAAAGTCCTTACGTACAGGGTTAGGGCTAAATAAAAATTTCATCAAACACAACATAAATACATTAAAATAAAATGTTACACTCATATACAGTATATACCATCTGATAAAAATTATTCATATCAATTAAAAAAAAACTATAAGGGCTAAAAGGTATATGACAAGGTATTTAAATAGAAAGGGCTATAATGGATATATACTGTACATATCTAAATATGTGTATTTATGTATATATACATATGTATATATGTGTTTTTTCCAGTGTGTAATCTCCATTGAAGCCTATGGGGAGAAGTTAGCAAGTTTGCGATATCCAAAGTCATCAAGTTAGTGCGTGTTGGCTTTCACTCGTGCACAAACATTTTACTTTCAATTTGTAATACGTGTGCTAATCCGCAAATTAAAAGTTTACTTCTTGCTGTAATTGCACGCAAGCAAAAGTGCTAAATAGTGCGCATGTGTAAACAAATTAGAGAATTTTATTTTTACACCGTAATAATTCTTTGAAATTGTTTGACAGTACATAAATAATTTAATTATACAAAACAAATGATAACATATTTACGTGTTAACTCAATTAACAGTGGTGTGCTTTTTTTACTAACAGAGAAAATGAATTCCTAATTAATTAGTGAGAAATGTGGTGGCTTCATCTTCATAAAATCTTAATCATGTTGGTGTAATATGATCTGCCTGGCTATCATTAGACTAAATTCTATCTGTATTTATTGCTCTGTGCTGATCCGTGTTTTATACAGGACACTGTATCAAATAAGTAACTATTGTGTTGTTTGTTGTTAATTTCAGCACAACAGGAAATACATTTCTTAAAACAATTTTATTTATCGAACAAGACATTTTAAAATGGGAAAAATACAGATGAGCAGACCTGAGTGTTTTTTTCAATGAAATAAATGATTGAAAGCAAAACTATTTTCTGTCAGACATGCTACAACATTAACAAATTGTGATAGATGTAGCTGATCTCTCATCTCCAGCCAGTATTATTTTCTCTGAGATTCTTTTTTGCAAATTTATCAATATTGTGCACGCTGTTAGTGCGCCTCTTGTAATCTACCCCTTGATTTTTAAACAAATTATCCATTTTGAACAGAACATAGACAGTAATTGAGCAATACATACATATGCCACTCCTGATGTTCTTTTATAGGAGAGACAGTGCATTATAAAGGGTGTACATATTTCCAGGGGTTTAAGAAATAATGAAACACAGGCATTTATTTAAAAATAAAATACTCTAATAAATGGGGAATTTTATTTTTCACTACGAAATGTCCCTCTAAAAGTGATTTTAATAGTATTCACTGGCAGATACAAACTGATACAACAGTTTGTGAGAATAAACATCTAACAACATATAAATATAAGCCACATAACAAGTAGTTTTTTTTGCCAGCTGAGAAATTAACTTTTACGTAAAAGATTTTCTTTCCTAAGATATGGAGAGTCCACAACGTCATCAATTACTAGTGGTAATATCACTCCTGGCCAGCAGGAGGAGGCAAAGAGCACCACAGCAAAGCTGTTAAGTGTCACATCCCTACACATAATCCCCAGTCATTCTCTTTGCCTCTGTCAATGGAGGAGGTAAAGTTTGGTGTCTGAAGAAAATTGGATTTCTTTTTACTACAAGCAAGATTTTTGGGTATAGCTGTAGCCCACGTCAATCTCTGCAGTAGAGTAGTGGTGGCTTTAAAGCAGTTAGGAACTTGTGAGGTGGGCCTTGCTCTGATTTACTAACATATTTGCTGTCCATGGTATAGAAAGCTAGAGTAGGTTTTCTCTGTTCTTTCTTTTTCTACAGGTCTCTGTAAGGAGTATGTGTCTTTTCAGGCCTTGTAAGCTGTCCTCCTGCCGGACGGCTAGATGCAGGTAAGTGCTTTTGTCTTATTGGTTGGGAAACTTGCACTAGGAAGAGTTTACCTGCAATAATTATTGGGACATATTAATCATTTGGGAAGGTTTTTATTTGGCAGTAGCAGGCACTTATTATATGTAAGAGGCATGTGGGGTTGATTCCTTATATCGTGGGAATCATCCCATGAGGCTGTGTTTTTTGCACTTTCATTTTACCCCTTTATTTAAAGGTTCTGCAGTTTTGCAGCCCTTTGCAGCTTGATTGTACATGTGCCTAGCACCCCATTAAACTGTCTCTGCTAGTAAGCTGATGATAGCAGAAGTAAATCCACCTGTAGTTCAGTAGTGTGTTAACGGTTTGGGGAGTGGGAGAACCGGAACTCACTGGGTGAGTTTTTTCCCCTATATATGTAAAGCGAAACATGTACTTAGCGGTTGTTAAAATGAAGTGTGCTGTTAGTTTTAGCTGCACACTTCATTTCTATGCTCATTTGTGGCTCCGCCTCCTTTTCTAGCTGAGAACATAGAGGTGCCATTTTTAGTGTTTTCTACGCCTGATTATTTAATAGAGATTAGATCCCGCCTCCTTCTCCGACTGAGAACGGAGCAGTGCTGTTTTTTTCCCCCTGTCTCTAAGTGTTAATAGACTTGGAAGAGATTGTTTATCGTTTTTGCTTGACTGTTACTCCCTGTCATAGGGGGATGTCAGGGCAATGCTGTTGCTATTCATGTTTGCGGTATAACGTGTTATTGCAAAGTATATGATAAATACATATTATTTCTGATATAAGTTAAGTGAATGGGGGCATTTCTATTGCACTCGTGGAACAGGGGTCTTTTCTTATGTTTATATGCTTTTTACGACCTAAGGCAAGTCTGTATACATTTAAAGTGACAGTGCATTTTTAAAAAGTATTTTATTTTTTGCATTTTTGTTTGTTCATGGGGCTAGAGTTCTGCTCCTATGGACAATTGTCTGTTATGCCTTACATCATAATTGTGTTAATGCAATTTTGTTCTCTCTGTTTTAAAAAAAAAAAAGTCTCTCTGAATGATGCTGTTTAAGCATTGACACAGGTTTCTCCTCAAACGTCCCAAGCCTTAATGGTTACACATATAGTGCCCTGCATTTCCTCTCAGTCTCCTGGAGGAGTTTATTTGTCTGCAGAAATTGTTGCACAGGTATTTTCTGTGATATCTGTGGCATTATCTGTTTTTCCTATGTTGCAGGGAAAACACATGAGGAAAATTAGGGATTCAGATAGTAAGGTTTCTGTTCCATCTCCTACTACATTGGTTGCCCTTCCTCATAAGATCTGATAAAGAGGATACGTTGGTAACCTCTGAGGGTGACATCTCAGATTTGGACAGTATAATTCCTTTATCTAATACTGAAAGTAGTAGACTTCAGTTTTTAGCCTGAATACCTTTGTGTACTGTTAAAGGAAGGATTGGCTACTTTGGACGACTCTGATTCTCCAATCGTGGTCAACCCTAGAAATATAGTTAACTTACTAATTTCTATGATGTTCCTTCCTCTGTGGAGGTGATTCCTGTTCCAGACCGTATGACGGAGAATATTTCACAGGAATGGGAGAAGCCAGGGATACCTTTCTCGCCGTCTCTTTAAAAATATGTTTCCTGTCGCTGACTCTATTAGAGATTCAGGGCGCACGATGCCTAAAGTAGAAGGGACTATTTCTATTCTGGCTAAGAGAACTACGATCCCTGTAGAGGATAGCTGCTCTTTTAAGGATCCCATGGACAAAAAGCTGGAGGCTTATTTGAAGAAGATGTATGTGCATCAAGGTCTTCAATTGCAACCTGCAGTTTGTGTTGCCATTGTGTCAAGTGCGGCATCTCATTGGTGTGATGCCTTGTCTGATTAAATTTTGGTAGTGACTACTTTGGAGGAGATCCAAGACAGGATTAAGGCTCTCAAACTAGCCACTTCCTTTATTTCTGATGCTACCATGCAAGTTATTAGACTGGGAGCCAAGATATCTGGCTTCACTGTCCTAGCCCACAGGCCGCTGTGGCTAAAATCTTGGTCAGCTAATGTTACTTCTAAGTCCAAGCTTCTGGTGTTTCCTTACAAGGGTAAGACCTTGTTTGGGCCTGGTCTGGCAGAGATTATTTCTAATATTACGGGTGAAAAAGGGTCTTTTCTACCTCAAGATAAGAAGAACAGACCTAAAGGATGTCAAAGTAATTTTCGTTCTTTTTGTAACTTTAAAGGAAAGTCTTCCTCTTCCAAGCAGGAACAGTCCAAGTCATCTTGGAAACCCAATCAGTCTTGGAATAAAGGGAAGCAATCAAATAAACCTGCAGCTGAGTCTAAGTTGTTCCCAAAAAAGAGGGAACTTTTTGACCCATTCTAGACCTAAAGTATCTCAACAAGTTTCTCAGAGGGCCGTCCTACAAAATGGAAACCATTTGTTCCATTCTTCCTTTGGTCCAAGAAGGTCAGTTCATGATGACCTTAGACCTGAAGGATGCGTATCTTCATGTTCCCATCCACAGGGATCATCACAATTTCCCGAGATTCGCCTTTCTAGACAAACACTTTCAGTTTGTGGCTCTTCGCTTTGGCCTTGCCACAGCCCCCAGAATTTTCTCAACAGATCTTGTTGTCTTTTCTACGTTCCGACGGATGTAAAGTGAATCTGGGAAAGAGTTCCCTTGTTCCAACAACAAGGCAAGTCTTCTTAGAGACAATATTAGATTCCCTAGCTATGAAAATATTTCTAACGGAGGTCAGAAAATACAAAATTCTCTCCTCTTGCCTCTCTCTACAGTCTACTGTTCGGCCATCAGTGGCTCAATGTATGGAGGTAATTGGTCTAATGGACATCATTCCCTTTGCTCGATTCCATTTGAGAGCTCTGCAGTTATGCATGCTCAGACAATGGAATGGAGATCATTCGGATCTGTCTCAGAGGATAGATCTAGACCAGTCGACGAGAAACTCTCTCCCGTGGTGGCTTTTTAGAAGCATCTGTCTCAGGGCACATGCTTCCGGAGACCTTCCTGGGTGATTGTAACCACGGATGCCAGCCTACTTGGCTGGGGAGCAGTGTTGGACTTGTTAAAAGCTCAGGGATTATGGACTTGGGAGGAGTCTGCTCATCCCATAAATATCTTATGTTGAGAGCCATCTACAATGCTGTGATGACTTGGCCTCAGTTATCTTTAGCCCAGTTTATCAGCTTCCAGTCGGACAACATCACCTCAGTGACTTACTTCAACCACCAGGGAGGAACTCGGAGTTCCTCAGCCATGAAGGAGGTGGCTCAGATCATTCAGTGGGCGGAAGCTCACAATTGTTGTCTATCTGCCATCCACATTCCAGGAGTGGACAACTGGGAAGCGGATTTCCTGAGCAGATAGACTTTTCATCCCGGGGAGTGTGCTCAC
The DNA here is from genome assembly GCF_027579735.1 of Bombina bombina. Taxonomy (NCBI): domain Eukaryota; kingdom Metazoa; phylum Chordata; class Amphibia; order Anura; family Bombinatoridae; genus Bombina; species Bombina bombina. The sequence goes on along the minus strand of NC_069506.1, from coordinate 299,090,797 downwards.
CATACGGAGGTGTTTTCCTGGCTGACCCTCAAATGGGGGGTGCCGGAGCTGGATCTGATGGCATCTAGGCAGAATGCAAATCTTCCAAGGTACCGTTCAATCACAGGATCTGGTATGCAGACCTAGTGGAGATGTCATCTCTGCCACCTTGGAGGATGCCTCTGAGGAAGGATTTTCTAACTTTGTTTCTCTGAAGCTGACTGCTTGAAGATTGAACGCTTAGTTCTGTCTAAGTATGGATTTTCTGAGTCGATCATTAAGACCATGTTCCAGTCTCGCAAGCTTGTTACTAGGAAAATTTACCATAATGTATAGCATAAATACCTTTATTGGTGTGAATCTACCAATAAACTACTGGAGTAGAGTAAGGATTCCTAGAATTGTGTCTTTTCTACAGGAAGGTCTGGAGAAAGGATTGTCAGTCAGTTCTCTGAAAGGTCAGATTTCTGCTTTATCTATCTTGTTGCACAAGCGTCTGGCGGATGTGCCAGATGTTCAGTCTTTTTGTCAGGCCCTGGTCAGAATCAGGCCTGTGTTTAGACCTGTTGCACCTCCTTGGAGCCTCAACCTTGTTCTTAAAGTTTTGCAGCTGGCTCCAATTGAGCCAATTCATTTCATAGATATTAAGTTGTTATCTTGGAAGGTTTTGTTTCTTATTGCTATCTCTTCTGCTCGAAGAGTCTCAGAGCTCTCGGCTTTGCAGTGTGATTCACTTTATTTTATCTTTCATGCGGATAAGGCGGTCCTGCGTACTAAGTTTGGGTTTCTCCCTAAAGTGGTTTCGGATAGAAATATTAATCAGGAAATTGTTGTTCCTTCTCTATGTCCTAATCCTTCTTCTCAAAAGGAACTTCTGTTGCACAACTTGGATGTTGTGCATGCTCTAAAATTCTATCTTCAGACGACTAAGGATTTTTGCCAGTCTTCTGCCCTGTTTGTTTGTTTCTCAGGAAAACGTAAAGGTCAGAAAGCTACTGCTACTTCTCTTTCCCTCTAGTTGAGAAGTATTATTAGTTTTGCCTATCAGACTGCTGGTCAGCAGCTTCCTGAGAGAATTACAGCTCATTCCACGAGGGCTGTTTCCTCTTCTTGGGCTTTCAAAAATGAAGCTTCTGCGATCCAGATTTGCAAGGCTGCAACTTGGTCCTCTCTGCATACTTTTTCCAAATTTTCCAAATTTTATAATTTTGCCTCGGCTGAGGTTACTTTTGGGAGAAAGGTTCTTTAAGCGGTGGTGCCTTCTGTTTAGGTCTCCCTGTCTTGTTCTCCCTAGTTATCTGTGTATTCTGGCTTGGGTATTGGCTCCCACTAGTAATTGATGATGTTGTGGACTCTCCATATCTTAAGAAAGAAAACAAAATGTATGCTTACCTGATAAATTTCTTTCCTTCCGGATATGGAGAGTCCATGACCCCACCCTTTTATTAAGACAGTTATTTTTGACTAAACCTCAGGCACCTCTACACCTTTGTGTTATTTCTTTTTCCATTTCCTTTCGTTCGAATGACTGGGGATTATGGGTAGGGGAGTGACATTTAACAGCTTTGCTGTGGTGCTCTTTACCTCCTCCTGCTGGCCAAGAGTGATATTCCCACTAGTAATTGATGACATTGTGGACTCTCCATATCCGGAAAGAAAGAAATTTATCAGGTAAGCATAAATTTTGTTTTTACACTAGAATAAAACTATATTCTTTAACATTGTAGTTGGCTTTTTTAAAGAAACAGATTATATTTTTTTTACTCCATCTCTCTACAGCATTAGTAATGTACTAAAAATTATGAATATATTTCTATTTTCATGACTATTCTAAAGTTTCTGTAAAAGAAAAACTGCACAGAATGTGACAAAAATGCCACGTGTAAAGCAATATTTGTAACACCCTTTCACCTAGATTAGAGTTTTGCATTAGAGGCTGTGCGGTGCTAACGAGCAGTTTATGCTCACCGCTCACTTACAGACAGCGCTGGTATTACGGGTTTTTCAAACCAGACAAGAAGTGAGCGTTGAGCAAAATTTTGCTCATTACCGCACTCCAACACCAGCGCTGCTTACGTTAGCGGTGAGCTGGTTTGTGCACGATTTCCCCATAGGAATCAACGGGAGAGCCAGCTGAAAAAAAAGTCTAACACCTGCAAAAAAGCAGCGTAAAACTCCCTAACGCAACCCCATTGATTCCTATGGGGAAATCAAATTTATGTCTACACCTAACACCCTAACATGAACCCCGAGTCTAAACACCCCTAGTCTTACACTAATTAACCCCTAATCTGCCGCCCCCGACATCGCCGCAACCTACATTATATTATTAACCCCTAATCTGCCGCTCTGGACCCCGCCGCCACCTACATTATACTTATGAACCCCTAATCTGCTGCCCCCAACATCGCCGACACCTACATTATATTTATTAACCCCTAATATGCCTTCCCCAATGTCTCCGCGACCTACCTACACTTCTTAACCCCTAATCTGCTGCCCCCAACGTCGCCGCCACTATAATAAACATATCAACCCCTAAACCGCCGCACTCCCGCCTCGCAAACAGTTAAATATTATTAACCCCTAATCTGCCGCCCCCAACGTTGCCGCAACTATAATAAACATATTAACCCCTAAACCTAAGTCTAACCCTAACCCCCCTAACTTAAATATAATTTAAATAAATCTAAATAAAATTACTATAATCAACTAAATTATTCCTATTTAAAACGAAATACTTACCTGTAAAATAAACCCTAAGCTAGCTACAATATAACTAATAGTTACATTGTATCTAGCTTAGGGTTTATTTCTATTTTACAGGCAAGTTTGTATTTATTTTAACTAGGTAGAATAGTTATTAAATAGTTATTAACTATTTAATAAACTATCTAGCTAAAATAAATACAAAAGTACCTGTAAAATAAAACCTAACCTAAGTTACACTAACACTACACTATAATTAAATTAATTCCCTAAATTAAATACATTTAAATACAATTAAATAAAATTAGCTAAAGTACAAAAAAAAACACTAAATTACAGAAAATAATAAACAAATTACAAGATTTTAAAACTAATTACACCTAATCTAATCCCCCTAACAAAATAAAAAAGCCCCCCCAAAATAAAAAAAGCCCTAGCCTACACTAAATTACAAATAGCCCTTAAAAGGGCCTTTTGCAGGGCATTGCCCAAAAGTAATCAGCTCTTTTACCTGTAAAAAAAATTACAAATCCCCCCAACATTAAAACCGACCACCCACACAACCAACCCTACTCTAAAACCCACCCAATACCCCGTTAAAAAACCTAACACTAACCCCTTGAAGGGAGAAGTCTTCATCCAATCGGGCCGAAGTCCTCAACGAATCCGTCAGAATCCGGCCCGGTTGGATGAAGACCTCTCCCGTTAAGGTGATCTTCAAGGGGTTAGTGTTAGTTTTTTTTAAGGGGGTATTGGGTGGGTTTTAGAGTAGGGTTGGTTGTGTGGGTGGTGGGTTTTAATGTTGGGGGGGATTTTTAATTTTTTTTACAGGTAAAAGAGCTGATTACTTTGGGGCAATGCCCCGCAAAAGGCCCTTTTAAGGGCTATTTGTAATTTAGTGTAGGGTAGGGCTTTTATAATTTTGGGGGGATTAGATTAGGTGTAATTAGTTTAAAAATCTTGTAATTTTTTTATTATTTTCTGTAATTTAGTGTTTGTTTGTTTTTTGTACTTTAGCTAATTTTATTTAATTGTATTTAATTGTATTTAATTTAGGGAATTAATTTAATTATAGTGTAGTGTTAGGTGTTAGTGTAATTTAGGTTAGGTTTTATTTTACAGGTACTTTTGTATTTATTTTAGCTAGGTAGTTTATAACTATTTAATAACTATTCTACCTAGTTAAAATAAATACAAACTTGCCTGTAAAATTTAACTAATGTTTGCCAGGCGGGAGTGCAGCGTTTTAGGGGTAAATATGTTTATTATAGTGGCGGCGACGATGGGGGCAGCAGATTAGGGGTTAAGAAGTGTAGGTAGGTTGCAGCGACATTGGGGAAGGCAGATTAGGGGTTAATAAATGTAGGTAGGTGTCGGCGATGTTAGGGATGGCAGATTAGGGGTTAATAATATTTAACTAATGTTTGCGAGGCGGGAGTGCGGTGGTTAAGGGGTTAATATATTTATTATAGTGGTGGCGATGTCCAGTTCAGCAGATTAGGGGTTAAAATGTTTCTTTTAGTGTTTGCGATGTGGGGGCCTCAGTTTAGGGGTTAATAGGTAGTTTATGTGTGTTAGTGTACTTTTTAGCACTTTAGTTATGAGTTTTATGCTACGGCTTTGTAGTGTAAAACTCTTAACTACTGACTTTAAAATGCGGTACCAGTCTTAACAGGAGAGGGTCTACCGCTCACTTTTTGTCAGACTCGTAATACCGGTGCTATGCAAGTCCCATTGAAAAAAGAGGATACGCAATTTTCGTAAATGGATTTGCGGTATTTCCAAGTCTGGCCAAAAAAAGTGAACGGAACACCTGTACCTGCAAGACTCGTAATACCAGCGGGCGTTAAAAAACTCGTAATCTAGCCGTTCGTTTGCTTATAATGGTGCAGGTCATTTAAAAGGTTAGGACTGTCTTATAAGTCTAAAATTAAAAATTAAAAAAAAAAAACAGTTTCAACACATTGGGGTCGATCCAATATAGATCGTAGTTTGCGGCGCAAGCGAGGGAACCCGCGTCGCCCGCAGTTTCAGCTCGCAACTCGAGCTATCCCATATATGTCGCTGTCAGATGCTAACGTGCCGTAAGTCTGACAAACCAGCGATGTCCAGAAATCTGCGCAAGTACAAATTTCTGGCGTCGCCAGTGACTTGCGGCACGTTAGAAACTGCCGGCGCCTACAAAACCTGACTAAAGTCTAAATCACCCGCACTGTCTAACACGCCTCCCTAACATAGCCCGACACGTCTAACCCTCTATCCGCTATCCCCCCTCACTAGCCTAACAATAAAATATGTATTAACCCCTAAACCGCCGCTCCCGGAGCCCGCCGCTACCTAATAAAGTTATTAACCCTTAAACCGCCGCCAGCTATACTAAATCTATAACCCCCTAAAGTGAGCCCCTAACACCGCCGCCATCTACCTTACCTACCCCCTAAAGTGTGCCCCTACCCCGCCGCTATCTATTTTAAAATTATTAACCCCTAATCTAATCCCCCTACCCCGCCGCCATCTATATTAAATTATTTAACCCCTAAAATACTAAACTATCCCTACCACTAAACCTAAGTCTAACCCTACAAATAGCCCTGAAAAGGGCTTTTTGCGTGGCATTGCCCCAAAGTAACAGCTCTTTTGCCAGCCCTTAAAAGGGCTTTTGGCGGGGCTTTGTTACAAAGTAAACTGCTCTTTTGCCTACAATCTACATCACCCTACACCGCGGCCACCTATAATAAATGTATTAACCCCTAATCTAATCCCCCTACACCGCCGCCAGCTATATTAACTATATTAACCCTAATTATATTAGGGTTAATATAGTTAATATAGTTATTATATTATATATATTAACTATATTAACCCTAATTATATTAGGGTTAATATAGTTAATATCGTTATTATATTATATATATATTAAGTATAATAACCCTATCTAACTCTAATATCCTAACTAAACTCTTATTAAAATAAATCTAATATTAATATTATTAATTAAAATATTCATATTTAAATCTAAATACTTACCTATAAAATAAACCCTAAGATAGCTACAATGTAATTAATAATTACATTATAGCTATGTTAGGGTTTATATTTATTTTACAGGTAAATTGTTAATTCTTTTAACTAGGTATAATAGCTATTAAATAGTTATTACCTATTTAATAGCTACCTAGTTAAAATAATTACCCAATTACCTGTAAAATAAATCCTAACCTAAGTTACAAATACACCTACACTATCAATAAATTAAAGAAACTACAAATATCTATCTAAAAATACAATTAAATAAACTAAATTACAAAAAAAAACCCCACTAAATTACAAAAAATAAAAAAAAGATTACAAGATTTTTAAGCTAATTACACCTATTCTAAGCCCCCTAATAAAATAATAAACCCCCAAAATAAAAAAAATTCCCTACCCTATTCTAAATTAAAAAAAGTTCAAAGCTCTTTTACCTTACCAGCCCTTAAAAGGTCCTTTTGTGGGGGCATGCCCCAAAGAAAACTGCTCTTTTGCCTGCAAAAAAAAACACAATACCACCCCCCAACATTACAACCCACCACCCACATACCCCTAATCTAACCCAAACCCCCCTTAAATAAACCTAACACTACCCCCTCTGAAGATCTCCCTACCTTGTATTCACCCCGCCGGGCAGAACTCCTCATCCGATCCGGGCGATGTCTTCCAGCAAGCGGCAGTGAAGTCTTCTTCCATCCGGGCGATGTCTTGAAGCAAGCGGCAGAGAGTCTTCTTCCATCGGCGATGTCTTCAAGCAAATCGGCATCTTCAATCTTCTTTGTTCGCTCCTCCGCCGCGGAGCATCCATCCGGCACGACGACTTCCCGACGAATGAGGTTCCTTTAAATGACGTCATCCAAGATGGCGTCCGTCGAATTCCGATTGGCTGATAGGATTCTATCAGCCAATCGGAATTAAGGTAGAAAAATCTGATTGGCTGATTGAATCAGCCAATCAGATTCAAGTTCAATCCGATTGGCTGAACCAATCAGCCAATCGGATTGAACTTGAATCTGATTGGCTGAGTTACGGGGCTCCAATAGTAAGCGTAAGGCTTCTTACGGCTGCTTTTTGTGGCGAGGTGAAAATGGAGTAAGATTTCTCCATTTTCGCCACGTAAGTCCTTACGCTGTATATTGGATACCAAACTGCGCGGGTTTGGTATACCTGCCTATGGCCCAAAAAAACTACGGGTGACATCAGAAATATACGCGCGTAACTTCTAGGTTACACCGTATATAGGATACCAAACCCGCACAAATATTGGCGTCGCCAGCTTTTGCAGGCGACGATTTTTTTTCGGATCGACCCTATTAAGTGCAGTGTATCATCGACAATTATATCGAAGCACAGAGGAAATCTTTTTTCTTTCTTTTTTTTTTTTTTAAAGCAACATTTAAAGGGACACTAAACCTATTTTTTTTTCTTTCATGATTCAGATAGAGCATGCAATTTTAAGCAACTTTCTAATTTACTCCTATTATCATTTTTCTTTGTTCTCTTGCTATCTTTATTTAAAAAGCAGAAATGTGATGCATAGGAGCCGGCCCATTTTTGGTTGAGAACCTGGGTTATGCTTGCTTATTGGTGGGTAAAAGTAAGCCTCCAATAAACAATCGCTCTCCATGGTGCTGAACCTAAAATGGGCTGGCTGCTAAGATTTACATTCCTGCTTTTAAAATAAAGATAGCAAGAGAACGAAGAAAAATTGATAATAGGAGTAAATTAGAACGTTGCTTAAAACGAGTCATTTATTGATTAATGATTTAAAGCATTTGTTGATTTATAAAGCAGTATTTTAACATTACATATAGTACATAATTTGTAACTTTTTTTAACAGAAGCATGCACAAGATATACAGACAAGAATAAGTTTGTCATGCATCAAAAATATACAGTAAATCTGTAATGCATTATACATAATTTGAAAACATTAGCAGTGTCCCCATTTTTTTTCTTCCCAAATGACCATAACAGGCTGTTCTTGTGCCTTTAACTAAAATTAAAATGTAGATGTTTAAAGGGGTTTATAGAGAGAAGACCACAGTTAAAACAAGTGTTAATTGAAAAGGTTATCTAAAAAAAAAAAGAAGAAAAAGATATTTATTTGTATATTATCCTCTATTCTATATATTTTATATTAATACAGCTAATAATTTTACCTCTATAAATTGAACTTTCTCCTTTTCGGGGGCGGAGCCTGGCAGTTCAGTGAGATGGCTGCATAACCCAGTAGCTCCTAAGCCCCACTTTCAAACCGCATAACTTAGACCTGGGGATCACCACAAAACTGGCAACAGAGGTGTCTGGAGGACCTGGGAGCACACTGAGCCCAAAAACGGATCATTTCAACCCCACAGTGCAAAAACGAAGCTGTTTTTCCGAAACCGGAAGTGCGGCCCTGCACACCACTTGACCGCAGCTCCCCTGCCACTACGCACTGGGAATTAATCACAGGGACGTATTTCACACGGGGCAGAGCCTGGAGTCATCCCTTAGTTGCTGCCTTCCTCAGATTCACCTACAGTGGGGGACCCACCACACTGGGCACTGACTTGGCTCCCTTCAGCCAGAACTGACTCCATGCTTCTGGAAGCAGGCTTCTTTGTATAGGGGACATTAGAGGAACACAGAGGTCAGCTGTTTTTTTGCACACACATGTGCTACAACACACTGCCTGAACTGCCACACTTTTGAATACCTGAGGTATATTGGGCACAAAACACACAGCCCACACTACTCAATACTCCTGCCCCAAGATCCAGTACATAGATTTCCATCCCACATGGGAAGCCTTGCCCCCCTAAACTAATCTGCACACATACAGCGCCATGGCCCAGGGATATATTTACCTCCTACTGCTACCACATTCTGCATTCATCAGCCTTCTGCCATCAGAACCTGCCCTGTCACGCCGTGCCTCTAAATATGCCTGGCCGCAGAAACTCTAAGACCAACAACATTAACAGCACCAAGCTAATGCAACAATTCCTCAAACAACAAGACCCAGTTGCAAAAACCCCGAAAATGGCTGCATCTACAGAACAGCAGCAACACGAGACAGAAACTACAAGCTCAACCGCCTCACAAAAGATGACCTGCACAAAAGATGATATTAAAGATATTATAGGAGAGGTCAAAAACTGGTATGGGGAGTTAAAAAGAGACCTATCTAAAGTCACTCAAAGGATCTCGGTCTTAGAGGAGAGCCACAACACGGTCAATAATGACATACAGCAAATTTCCAAAATCGCATAAGATCAGGAAGACTCTATACATCAACTGATGGAGAAAGTTGAGGACCTGGACAACAGAGGCAGGCGTAATAACCTGTGCATACATGGGATCCCAGAGTCAATACAGCCAAATGCCATAGAAGGGTGCCTCCAGGACTTGTTCAGGACCCTGAGGGGTCCAAAAAGCACCACATACATACGCATTGAAAGAGCTCACAGGGCCCTGAGAGCAAGGCCCCCCCGGGACATAATTGTAAAGCTATTAGATTACAAGGACAGAGAAGAAATTTTGAGACAGGCCAGACAAAAACAAAAAGGCATGCATGCTGGAATTCACATCCAGATCTTCGCAGACCTCAGCCCAGCAACGCTGCAGAAGAGGAGGAAGTTGGGCTTCATCACCACAGTCTTGAGGGAGCAACAAATCCCATACTAAAGGGGGCCACACCTCAGGTCACTGGAGGACCTGCCAAGATTTAAAACAACTCTTCAACTCAACATCACACACCCAGAGGACCGCCAATTCTTCCCCAGAGACACTCAGCAGACAAACAACCCCCCGCATGAAACTCATAAAACCGAAAGTCCAGGGCCTCACTCTGTATCTGACAGTGCGGATCAGGTCTCGATGTCCACTAGATCTGTGGCATCTCCCACCTTGAACTGACATCCCCTTCTAGCCACGGCGGCTACAGGTCGTATAACATAACTTTGTTTTTTCCTATAATTCTCTAGGTTTGGAAGTGGGGATACTACCCCAATTGTTTCTTTATTGTTGCAGGACTGTAACTTACTGTTAATTGAACTTTTCAGTTAGAAAGAAAAGAAGAAATAGAAATAACAAAAAAACAAAAACAAAAGAGACTTAAGTTTGCCTTTACATGTGTTATTGCATTGTATTTTCATTGTCTTTTATTGTTATTGCACATTTTAAGAATATTTGCACTGTTATTTTTGAACCTGTTACATTGATTTTGTTTGCAGTACAGCGGTAACATCCATTCCTTGCCCTATATCAGACACAGAGTAAGACTTACATCAAGTAGACAGGCTACCTCCCGGTCCGCATACTCATACCCATACCCTTTAGACCCATAATGGCACCTACGATATCCATTACCTCCATAAATGCGAAAGGGCTAAATAGCCTGGAAAAGAGGTCCATGGTCTTTAAAGACCTCTACAGAGCCCCCAGTGATATTCTTTTTTTTTTTTTTTTTTTTTAATTTTATTTTTATTGAGGACATGAAAATAAAATAAAACAATAATAATAACATACATCATACATGAAATAGGCATTAGTAAAGATGTTCACGTCATATCTGAAAAAGATTACATGAAATAGGCATTATAAAAGATATTCACGTCATATCTAAGAAGGATCATGTACATTAGGGTAAAGTCCTCAGTTTTCTTCCCCCATATCAAAACAGTAGGTCACTCTTGGACCGATCGTGGTAGTTTTATTAGAGTCCAGGGGTTGTTATAGAGCAACAAAGAAAAATTTATGAAAAAGAAAATTAATAAAAGAAAACTGCGTCTAACTAAAGATCATTATTAACATAAACTGAACAAATAGATTGTTAGACGCTGATGCCAGAACTAGGCGCGCCAAAAACCTTAGACACTTCAACAAATGTAAATAATAGCAACAAGTCTCTCAGCACAGAACCCCAGCGATATTCTATTTATACAGGAGACACACTTTAAGAGAGGCCACAAACCCAAATTCCTGAACCACAAATATAGAATGAACTTCTTAGCCTCGGGCGGCTCCAGGAAGGAAGGGGTGGGCATACTACTTAAAAACTCCCTATATTTCCAAGCGACCCACACAGAGAAAGACAAGGTAGGCAGGTACTTGATTCTGATAGGTTTGTTAATCAATAGGCCAATTACCCTTGCAAACATATACCTCCCAAATAAAGAACAGCACATCCTATTCAGACACATAACTAATCTCCTACTAGAACACGCCCAGGGGACAATATTCCTAGGGGGCGACTTTAATTTATCACTGGACCCGACAATAGACACCTCTACAGGCGTCACCACTACCCCTAAACGAGTCCTAAAATCGTTAACCAATAACTTGCACTAACTACGGCTGCACGACATCTGGAGGGCCATTAACCCTGACATCAGGGATTACACCTTCTACTCACACCCACACAACACATACACCAGAATCGATCACATACACACAGACCAGATTGGCTTCTCCATGATCACTGACTTGCAAATCTTACCAATCACTTGGTCAGATCACGCCCCCGCACAGTATGCGGTGGTGTGGCCAGACATGCCACAGCGCCCCTTCATATGCCGGATGGATGATTTCCTACTAGGGAATACACTTACCAAACAGGCTGTAGACCAGTCAATAGAAAATTATTTTAGAGAAAATGACACTGACCACATAACCTCAGCCACTCTTTAGGAGGCGCACAAGTGCATTATAAAAGGTGAGCTGATAGTTCATAAAGCCAAGGAAAAAAAGTCGAACAGACAATTCATAAACTCTATTATGTCCCAAATTAGCCACTGGGAAAAAGAGCAAAAAAACACCCACAGACCACCAGCATACTAGAATCCCTAACACAATCTAGGAAACACCTCAAAGACCACCTAATCAAAGAACACCAAAAGAAAGCAGCTCTATTGAAACAAAAATACTTTGATATCAAAGACAAAGCGGGGTCTTCTCTCGCTAAAACTCTTAAGAGAAACCAATTAAACGCACATATATACACCATCATAAACGAACATGGAGATCCTCCAAAGAAGAGTAAAAGTATAGTAGAAGTGTTCAGACAGTACTACGCGACCTTGTACAACTTAGACAATACTTCCACCCAACAAGACATGGAAACTTACCTTAAGGATATAGACTTACCAACCTTAGACAGGGATGAATCAGATAGCCTGAACTTTCCCATTTCGGTGGAAGAAACACAAAATGTGATTAAAGACATGCCTGGAGGTAAAAGCCCAGGCCTCGATGGGTTTAACATGACATACTTCAAGACTTATATCCACCACCTTGCCAGTCCCTTAACAAACACCTTCAACTCATTAATTCACTCCGGAGGATTCTCAGGTAACTCACTCGAAGCTCACATCACAGTCCTCCCCAAACCAGGGAAAACTCCAAATAGACCCGAAAATTTCCGCCCCATATCCCTCTTAAATTCTGACATAAAAATTTTCACCAAGATACTCACCACAAGATTGAACAGATACTTACCTAAATTAATCAACACAGACCAGGTAGGCTTCATTCCGGGAAGGGAGGCTAGGGATAACACCCTGAAAACACTATAGATTATCTCCCACGCCCAAGCCACACGCACCCCTACCATCATAGTTTCCAAGGATGCAGAGAAAGCTTTTGACCGTGTTAATTGGCTTTTCATAAAAACAGTAATGCAGAAAATTAAATTCGGCGGAAAATTCTTAGATTTAGTATTTTCCCTATATTCTGCCCCCACTGCTAAGGTCAAAGTTAATGGCATATTGTCAGAAAGTTTCAGCATATACAATGGCACGAGGCAAGGCTTTCCTCTCTCGCCTGCTTTATTTGCCTTATTCAATGAAACCCTCGCTCAACAGATCAGAAATAACAACCTCATCACAGGGATCTGTATCAGAGACATGGAGCACAAGCTGGCGTTATACGCCGATGATGTTCTCCTCACCCTTACTCAGATAGAGTCCTCCCTTCCAAACACCCTTGAGGCTTTTGAGAAGTTCGGCCGGGTTTCCGGCTTTCTCCTAAATTTAACAAAATCAGAGTGTTTAAATATAAATTATGGGGAAAGAGAACTTAACCAATTGATCCCAAACTGCCCCCTTAAAAGACAAAAAATCAAACTGAAATACTTGGGTACTTACTTTGCACCCGATATCCAAACAGTATATGCAGCGAATTACAAAACCATGGAAAACGTTAACTACAGATCTATCAAGCTGGAAAAACAAGTCAATATCTTGGATTGGCAGAATAAATATTGTAAAATGAATGTCCTGCCACGACTTCTCTATCTTTTGCAAACTACACCCATAAACCTCCCTATACACTATCTTAACAAAATACAATCACTATTAGAACAATACATCTGGCTGGGAACTAGGCCCAGAATTGCAAGAAAGAACATGTACTTACCAAGGGACAGGGGTGGATTGGGAGTACCTAATATTCTCATTTATAAAGAGGCTATAATGCTGCACAAACTATTGGATTGGTGCACAAACAATAACAATAAACAATGGGTCCAGATTGATAGGCACTTACTGGGTCTATGCAACGCTGGGCTAGCAGCCTGGATACCTCACAAACATAGACCCACTAACATAGCACAATACCCACTCCTCACGGAATGTTTCACAACATGGGGGACATTGTCCCCCATGTCCTCCTTATGCCACAACCCGGACCTGCCCTGGAGTTACAAAGACACTTCAATAGATGTTGGGTGTCACATTAAGGGCAGAACAATATCGCTCTTCTGCGAAAATAAAATACATAGACCCCTCACCGCCATCCAGGAGATGCACCCCGAGATCCCTCTGAATTGGTACGCCTATTTACAAATCTGCCATTACATAGACACTCACCCCAAAAAGTATCACTTAATTTGAAACACAACTCCATTTGAGACCCTATGTCACTCAGAAAACACCCCAAAACACGCCATATCAATATTGTACAAACTACTACTAATTAAAGAGCCACAATTCTTGCCCTGTTACACTAACTCATGGGACAAGGAACTGGGCATTAGCATTGCTCATCAATATCCACAAGAGTTCTTAAAACCAATTTCAAATTTTTAACGAGCTGGTACCTAACCCCCAGCAGGCTACATACTATCTACTAAACGGCTAGCAATAAGTGCTGGAGGGAATGCGGAGAGATAGGCACCCCCACACACATATGGTGGCAGTGTTATAAATTAGACACGTTCTGGCTGGCGGTTCTCGAGCGCATGTCAGATGCAATAGGCAAACAGCTACCAAACGTCCCACAGATCTTATTATTCCTACTCCTGCTAAAGCTGCACAACAGTAATGCTAGGGATCTATTGATCCGTATGCTAAACAGTGCTAAGACCTTAATTCCAAGACATTGGAAACCCTACGATATCCCGACTGAGAAAGAATGGGTGGACCAGGTAGAGAGTTTCCTACAACTTGAGAGGTACCACCACCTCCAATCTGACTCATTAGTCACACACAAACTCAAACTATCTTTACAGAATCAGCACAAACAGCAACGCAAACTTAGAATCCACTAACCTCCACTATGCCTCACATTAGGTCTTGTCCTAAGACTCCCTTTTGGCTAACTGCTAGCGCCCTTTTGAGGATAACGTTAACAAATGTAAGATGTAATTCATGTATTACCTTCAAGACTGTAACACAGAAACCCGGATCATAGAGGCTTCTGTACTGAACCTATGTACTGAAATTGTAGCACCTTCATGTATGATGTATGGACCTTTAACCCAAAAGCACTTTACTGCTGTACTTCATTGTTACACTATGGAAATATGGATGTATCCTTGTTTATGTTTTGTTAAATCTGTTATTTTTTTAAAGAAAACTTCTTTTCTTTTGCATGATGTACCGAGTCCACGGATTCATCCTTACTTGTGGGATATTGTCCTTCCTGACAGGAAGTAGCAAAGAGAGCACCACAGCAGAGCTGTCTATATAGCTCCCCCCTTAACTCCACCCCCCAGTCATTCTCTTTGCTGGCTCTAAGCAGGAAGGGTAAAGAGAAGAGGTGTTAAACTGTTAGTTTTTATTTTATCTTCAATCAAGAGTTTGTTATTTTTAAATGGTACCGGTGTTGTACTATTTACTCTCAGGCAGGACATAGATGAAGATTTCTGCCTGGAGGATGATGATCTTAGCATTTGTAACTAAGGTCCACTGCTGTTCCCACAGAAGCTGAGGAGTACAGGAAAACTTCAGTGTGAGGAACGGTTCTTGCTATACAGCAATGAGGTATGTTCAGTCATTTTTCTGCAGGGACTGTGTTAACTCAGAAAGGCTGACAGTATCCCCATTAGGGGAAGGGTAAGCAGTAATCCTAGTGTGAAAGAGGCTTTACTAGCTTGCATAAAGGGCTAAGTTTTTTGGGCACTCAGTTTGTTTATGAAAAATTGGGACAAACGTTTGTGTGTTCCGGGAGTAACGTTTTTTATGTTTATGGGACGTTTGCTTGAGGGGTAATTTGGATTTTTGGGGTTGTTATAACCCACATGGTTTTCAAACTAGGTTTGTTAGATTTGTGTAGGCCCCAGCAACATCGAGTGAGGTGGGCGGGGCCTGTATTTAGTTATACAGACAAGCAGCAAGCAACTTTTCCTGAGGTCCTGTTAATCTTCTGAGGGCCTATTCGAAGCTTTAACCCCATATTTTCGTCCCTAAGGGCAGGTAGGGCCACAGCAGAGCTGTGGCAAGGTGCTTATAGGGGTTTTTAACCGGTTTTAGACAAATTTCAATCCGTTTTTTTCATTTGGGGGTTTATTGCTTATTAACTTGTGGTGCAATCCTTCTAAAGCTTAGTGGGTACACTGTTAAAATTTCGGAAAAATTTAAGCAATTTTAACCTGTTTTGCCATTTGTGTATGCCTTTTTTTCTCTTAAAGGCACAGTACCGTTTGCTGAGCCTTCTGACGCTTTAGTGGCCGTATCCGATATTCCCTCACAATGTTCTGAAGTAGGGATGAGGGATTTGCTGTCTGAGGGAGAGATTTCTGATTCAGGAAAGATGTTCCCTCAGACAGATTCAGATATGATGGCATTTAAATTTATTAGAAAATACCCTTTTAACCTAAAGGGAAAGGTGGGAAAGAACTCGAGGTGACAATCACAGACCTAAATCCAGATAAACCTATGTACTGGATAAGGTAGTGCCTAATGCCAAATATAATATAATAGAAATAGGGAGAAAAGAAACAGGGGCATTAATATGGCACACTTAAGGGGATTGTCCTCTCATAACATGAAGGGTAGGTGATTATGTAGTGTGATACTATGTAGTTAATTTAAAACTTAGCATTTATTAATGATTAGATAAAATATTATCAATGGTGTGGACCATGCCACTTTTAAATAAAACACATAAATGAATTGTTTGACATATTCATAACAAAGAAAATAACTCAAAATAAATGGAAAATAAAAAAGAAATATATACAAGCACTGCAAACTCTCTGTTATAGGAGTAACCTCCTATCAGTTACACAATTAATTATTTAGTGCCTGGGTAAATGGTATTGTTATACTATCGTTTCCATAAGTAGCCGCAGCAAGCTAAGGTGGAGGTGTTAGAAACATAAACTATTATCGACAATGCTTCTATTGCCTTTAAAGTAATTACACTATTAATAGTTTCAACACTACCTATTCCCAAGCAAGCTGTGTGTTTATACCATTATAGGTGCTCTAAAAGAGGGCCAACAATTATAACACAGGATAGTAATATTTTTGAATTAACAAATACCCGGTTATCTATTAATACCCCAATTAACAACAGAGAGCGCGGTGCGAACGGCCTAACGCGCGTTTCGCATACGCTTTTTCAAAGGCTTGCTTGGGAATAGGAGAGCGTTGAAACTATTAATAGTGTAATTACTTTAAAGGCAATAGAAGCATTGTCGATAATAGTTTATGTTTCTAACACCTCCACCTTAGCTTGCTGCGGCTACTTATGGAAACGATAGTATAACGATACCATTTACCCAGGCACTAAATAATTAATTGTGTAACTGATAGGAGGTTACTCCTATAACAGAGAGTTTGCAGTGCTTGTATATATTTCTTTTTTATTTTCCATTTATTTTGAGTTATTTTCTTTGTTATGAATATGTCAAACAATTCATTTATGTGTTTTATTTAAAAGTGGCATGGTCCACACCATTGATAATATTTTATCTAATCATTAATAAATGCTAAGTTTTAAATTAACTACATAGTATCACACTACATAATCACCTACCCTTCATGTTATGAGAGGACAATCCCCTTAAGTGTGCCATATTAATGCCCCTGTTTCTTTTCTCCCTATTTCTATGGCATTTAAATTTAAGCTAGAACACCTCCGCTTATTGCTCAGGGAGGTTTTAGCGACTCTGGATGATTGTGACCCTATTGTAGTTCCAGAGAAATTGTGTAAAATGGACAAATATTTAGAGGTTCCTGTTTACACTGATGTTTTTCCGGTCCCTGAGAGGATTTCGGACATTGTTACTAAGGAGTGGGATAGACCAGGTATTCCGTTCTCTCCCCCTCCTGTTTTTAAGAAAATGTTTCCCATTTCTGACACCATAAAGGACTTATGGCAGACGATCCAAAAAGGTGGATGGAGCTATTTCTACCCTGGCTAAGCGTACAACTATACCTATTGATGACAGTTATGCTTTCATTGATCCTATGGATAAAAAAATTAGAGGGTCTCCTAAAGAAAATTTTTGTTCATCAAGGTTTTCTTCTTCAACCTATAGCATGCATTGTTCCTGTAACCACTGCGGCTGCCTTTTGGTTTGAGGCTCTAGAAGAGGCTCTTCAGATGGAGACCCCACTAGATGATATTTTGGACAGAATTAAGGCTCTTAAGTTGGCTAATTCTTTTATTACAGACGCTGCTTTTCATCTTGCTAAATTAGCGGCTAAGAATTCAGGTTTTGCCATTTTAGCGCGTAGAGCGTTATGGCTTAAGTCCTGGTCAGCTGATGTGTCATCTAAATCTAAGCTTTTGACCATCCCTTTCAAAGGTAAGACCCTATTCGGGCCTGCACTGAAAGAGATCATTTCGGACATCACTGGGGGGAAGGGTCATGCCCTCCCTCAAGATAAATCGAATAAGACAAGGACCAAACAAAATAATTTTCGTTCCTTTTGAAACTTCAAGGGTGGTCCCGCTTCCGCTTCCCCTGCTGCAAAGCAAGAGGGGAACTTTGCTCAATCCAAACCAACCTGGAGACCTAACCAGGCTTGGAACAAGGGTAAACAGGCCAAAAAGCCTGCTGCTGCCACTAAGACAGCATGAATGGGTAGCCCCCGATCCGGGACCGGATCTAGTAGGGGGCAGACTCTCTCTCTTTGCTCAAGCCTGGGCAAGAGACGTTCAGGGCCCCTGGGCCGTAGAAATTGTAACCCAGGGGTATCTTCTAGATTTCAAAGATTCTCCTCCAAGGGGGAGATTCCATCTTTCTCAATTGTCTGTAAACCAGACAAAAAGAGAGGCGTTCTCACGCTGTGTAGAAGACCTTTTTACCATGGGAGTGATCTGCCCAGTTCCGAAAGCAGAACAAGGGCAAGGTTTCTACTTCAATCTGTTTGTGGTTCCCAAAAAGGAGGGAACCTTCAGACCAATTCTAGATCTCAAGATCCTAAACCAATTCCTAAGAGTTCCATCCTTCAAGATGGAGACCATTCGGACTATCTTACCATTGATCCAGGAGGGTCAATATATGACCACCGTGGACTTAAAGGATGCGTATCTACACATTCCTATCCACAAAGATCATCACCAGTTCCTCAGGTTCGCCTTTCTGGACAAGCATTATCAGTTTGTGGCTCTTCCTTTCGGGTTGGCCACGGCGCCACAAATCTTCACGAAGGTGCTAGGGTCCCTTCTGGCGGTTCCAAGGCCACGGGGCATAGCAGTGGCGCCTTATCTAGACGACATTCTAATTTAAAAGTCGACCTTCCAACTAGCCAAGTCTCACACGGACTTAGTGTTGGCCTTTCTAAGATCTCACGGGTGGAAGGTGAACGTAAAAAAGAGTTATCTTTCCCCCCTCACAAAAGTTTCATTTCTATGGACTCTGATAGACTCAGTGGACATGAAAATATTTCTGACGGAGGTCAGAAAATCAAAGATTTTGTCCACCTGCCGAGCTCTTCACTCCATTCCGCGGCCGTCAGTGGCTCGGTGTATGGAGGTAATCGGTCTAATGGTAGCGGCAATGGACATAGTTCCGTTTGCTCACTTGCATCTCAGACCACTGCAACTATGCATGCTCAAACAGTGGAATGGGGATTATGCAGATTTATCTCCTCAGATAAATCTGGATCAAGAGACCAGAGACTCTCTTCTTTGGTGGTTGTCAGGATCATCTGTCCAAGGGAATGTGTTTCCGCCAGAATAGGTTATTGTGATGACAGACGCCAGCCTTCTGGGCTGGGGTGCAGTCTGAAATTCCCTGAAAGCTCAGGGTTTGTGGACTCGGGAGGAGGCTCTCCTACCGATAAATATTCTGGAATTAAGAGCGATATTCAATGCTCTCCAGGCATGGCCTCAGCTGGCTTTGGCCAGATTCATCAGGTTTCAGTCGGACAACATCACGACTGTGGCTTATATCAATCATCAGGGCGGAACAAAAAGTTCCTTAGCGATGATAGAGGTCTCAAGGATAATCCAATGGGCAGAGGCTCACTCTTGCCATCTGTCAGCGATCTATACCCCAGGTGTAGAGAACTGGGAGGCAGATTTTCTAAGCCGTCAGACTTTTCATCCGGGGGAGTGGGAACTCCACCCGGAGGTGTTTGCTCAGCTGGTTCGGCTATGGGGCACACCAGAATTGGATCTGATGGCGTCTCGTCAGAATGCCAAACTTCCTTGTTACGGCTCCAGGTCAAGGGATCCTCAGGCTGTACTGATAGATGCTCTAGCAGTGCCCTGGTCATTCAACCTGGCTTATGTGTTTCCACCTTTCCCTCTCCTTCCACGTCTGATTGCCAGAATCAAACAGGAGAGAGCATCAGTGATTTTGATAGCGCCTGCGTGGCCACGCAGGACTTGGTATGCAGACCTGGTGGACATGTCATCTCTTCCACCATGGTCTCTGCCATTGAGACAGGACCTTCTGATTCAAGGTCCATTCAAGCATCCAAATCTAATTTCTCTGCAACTGACTGCTTGGAGATTGAACGCTTGATTCTATCAAAGCGTGGTTTCTCTGAGTCAGTTATAAATACCTTGATTCAGGCTCGAAAGCCTGTTACCAGGAAAATCTATCATATGATATGGCGTAAATATCTTTTTTGGTGTGAATCCAAAGGCTTCTCCTGGAGTAAAATCAGGATTCCTAGGATTTTGTCTTTTCTCCAAGAGGGATTGGAGAAAGGATTGTCAGCTAGTTCCCTAAAGGGACAGATATCTGCTCTGTCTATTTTGTTGCACAAGCGTCTGGCAGATCTTTTTGTCAGGCTTTAGCTAGAATTAAGCCTGTGTTTAAACCTGTTGCTCCGCCATGGAGTCTAAATTTAGTTTTTAGAGTTCTTCAGGGGGTTCCGTTTGAACCCATGCATTCCATAGATATTAAGCTTTTATCTTGTAAAGTTTTGTTCCTAGTTGCTATCTCTTCATCTCGAAGAGTTTCTGAACTATCATCATTACAATGTGACTCACCTTATCTTGTGTTCCATGCTGATAAGGTGGTTTTGCGTACCAAGCCTGGGTTCCTACCTAAGGTTGTTACTAACAGAAATATCAATCAGGAAATTGTTGTTCCTTCTCTGTGTCCTAATCCTTCTTGTAAGAAGGAACGTCTGTTGCACAACTTGGATGGGGTTCGTGCTTTGAAATTTTACTTGCAGGCAACCAAACATTTTCGTCAAACATCTTCTTTGTTTGTTGTCTATTCTAGAAAGCGTAGGGGTCAAAAGGCTACGGCGACTTCTCTTTCCTTTTGGCTGAAAAGCATCATCCGTTTGGCTTATGAGACTGCTGGACAGCAGCCTCCTGAAAGGATTACAGCTCATTCTACTAGAGCGGTAGCTTCCACATGGGCTTTTAAAAATGATGCTTCTGTTGAACAGATTTGTAAGGCTGCGACTTGGTCTTCGCTTCATAACTTTTCAAAATTTTACAAATTTGATACTTTTGCTTCTTCGGAGGCTATTTTTGGGAAAAAGGTTTTGCAAGCAGTGGTGCCTTCTGTTTAGGTTTCTGTCTTGTCCCTCCATTCATCCGTGTCCTAAAGCTTTGGTATTGGTATCCCACAAGTAAGGATGAATCCGTTGACTCGGTACATCATTCAAAAGAAAACAAAATTTATGCTTACCTGATAAATTGCTTTCTTTTGCGATTTACCGAGTCCACGGCCCACCCTGTCTATTCAAGACAGATAGTATTTTATTATGTAACTTCGGTCACCTCTGCACCTTATAGTTTTTCCTTTTCTTCCTTGTCCTTCGGTCGAATGACTAGGGGGTGGAGTTAAGGGGGGAGCTATATAGACAGCTCTGCTGTGGTGCTCTCTTTGCTACTTCCTGTCAGGAAGGACAATATCCCATAAGTAAGGATAAATCCGTGGACTCGGTACATCGCAAAAGAAAGAAATTTATCAGGTAAGCATAATTTTTTATTTATTTTTTTAAACTTTCTCCTTTTTCCCTTCTATCTTTTCCTTCTCCAGTTTATTTAGCGGTATATACAACTCCACCAAATCAAACCATTTTTTTTAATAACAAAAAAAAGGGGGGACTCTTCCGCCTCTCTCCATTCCCTTTCTCTATGGGAATCCTATATATGCCGCCATTCTACTTTTGCTTTGTCTTTCAACATAAAATTGGATGTTATAAAAGGTTTTACCAGTTGTTTTTGTATTTCAATTTCTAGAGTTTAAATAAACATTCCCTATTTTAAAAAAAAAAATACCTGTTTTTCTGTCTTAAATTACATATGTACTTGATCTATTTACAGTATAACTGAAGTTTCAAATTGTTAATTAAACGTTTTAATTTAATTAATTTAATTTTCTTCTGAGATTTCCATTGTTTCAAGATAAATTTTCTAATTAGGAGAATTATCATATTTAAGAACCAACAGTCACTTCCTTCCTCTGTATAATTTATTTAAAAAATGATTTTTTGACTACTAAGTTTGATTCTTCTGCAAGTAATTTACTGCACCAGTATTATAATTTCTTCCAGTACCTTTGCATAAAGGGACAGCTCTAAAAAGAATGGATAATATTAGCTTTTAAAAATGAGCATTTTCTACATTTAATTTCTTTAGGGTCTTTACTCCACTTAGCCATAATTGACAGTTATATATATTTGATGTAGAATTTAAAATTGTTATTCTCTATATATAGCTGATGATGTTCTTTCTACCCTTCTGACTATTTTTTTATTAACTTAATATTGCAATCGAACTCTTTTAACATATTCCATTTAATTATAATTGTATTTATAATTATTTTACTCTCCATATTAAGGCACAGATTATAAAAATGTAAGGTAGAAAATTGTTTTTGTCTAAACTTTTTCAAACAAGGTACAATTTTTGGTTGCTACTAGATTATTGGATCAAATGATTGTAGTAGCTGTCTTATTTGTAGATAGGCAATAACTCTTTATTTGCTAACCCAAATTTTTGTTTACATCTATTAAATTATTTGATTATTTTACAATCATCTAACAATAATTGAAATATAAACTGTAGACCCTTTTCTTTCCACAATTTAAACATTTTAGATGCTATTCCACTTTTAAAATACGGATTACTTCGGATTGGTAAATATCTCAAAAGTGTAAATTTAATATTTAAAAGTTTACTACTCCTGTGCTAAACTATTAATGGATCTATCAGAATATTACTATCCTTGATTCAGTTTGTTTGATCTTTAATTGTAATATGTAGGAGGGCATTTAGTTGGTATGGTGCCATCATACTATTCTCTACTTCTATTAGTGAAAAGTAGTACAAATCCAGCATCCAGTCTATTATAAATTTATTTAAAAATATTAAATTGTATGATTCTATATTTGGCACAGCCAGTCTCCAAATAACAGTTTTAGTCTAATCCTGGCTTTCTTACCTTTCCAAACAAACACTTTTATTAATACTTTTAAATAATACTTGTATTTATCAACTTAAAGGGACAATCTAGTTCAAAATAAACTTTCATGATTCAGATAGAGAATGTAATTTTAAACAATTTTCCAATTTACTTTTATCACCAATTTTGCTTTGTTCTCTTGGTATTCTTAGTTGAAAGCTAAACCTAGGAGGTTCATATGCTAATTTCTAAGCCCTTGAAGTCCGCCTCTTCTCTCAGGGCATTTTGACATTTTTTCACCACTAGAGGATGTTAGTTCATGTGTGTCATATAGATAACACTGTGCTCAAGCACGTGAAGTTCCAGTGAGCCAGTTTTAATTGGCTAAAATGGATGTCTGTCAAAAGAACTGAAATAAGGGTTCAGTTTGCAGAGGCGTAGATACAGGATAACCACTGAGGTAAAAAGTGTATTTATATAACAGTGTTAGTTATGCAAAAATAGTGTATGGGTAATAAAGGGATTATCTATCTTTTTAAACAATAAACATTCTGGTGTAGACTGTCCCTTTAATGTCACTTGTGGAGTCATCACTGATTGGTTAAAATTCAAGCCTGTCAAAGGAACTTAAATAAGGGGGCAGTCTGCAGAGGCTTAGATACAAGGTAATCACAGAGGTAAAAAGTACATTAATATAACTCTGTTGGTTATGCAAAACTGAGGAATTGGTAATAAGGATTATCTATCTTTTTAAACAATAACATTCTGGAATGGCCAGTACCTTTAAAGGGACATAAACCCAGGTTTTTTTTTTTACTTTCATGAATCAGATAGAACATGCCATTTTAAACAACTTTCCAATGTAATTCTATTATCAAATTATCTTTGTTTTCTTGTTATCCTTTTTTGAAAAGCAGGAAGGTAAGGTCGGGAGAGTTCACATGTTTGAAATGCTATATGGCAACAGTTTTGCAGCAATATTATACATTAACAAGAGCACTAGATGTCAGCACTATTTCCTGTCATGCAGTGCCCCAGACGTGCATGCTACCTATCTAGATATCTTAATAAGAAAAGAACTGAGCAAATTTGATAATAGAAGTAAATTGGAAACTTTTTAAAAATTGTATTCTCTATCTGAGTCATAAAATAATTTTTTGTTTTGTTTCATATTTCTTTTATTCTTGATAGTTGAATGCATTCCCCCTACAAGGCACAACCCTTCTACCTCTTCATTGCAGCTGCTCACATTTTGTTTAAATATGTTCTGCACACAATCCACACTGCTAAAGTCTTGTGACATCAGTACAGGGTTGGGGTGACACCAATGTGTGACAATAATGACAATAACAAGAAAGTGCTTTAGTGCTTAAAGGGACACTCAATCAAAATTAAACTTTTATTATTCAGATAGAGCATGCCATTTTAAACAACTTTCCAATTTACTTCCATTAACACAATGTGCACAGTTTTTTTTATATATAAAGTTTTTGAGTCACCAGCTCCTACTAAGCATGTGCAAGAATAAGCGTGTATGCATTTGTGAATGGCTGATGGCTGTCACATGGTACGTGTATGCATTTGTGATTGGCTGATGGCTGTCACATGGTACAGGGGGAGTGGAAAAAGACATAACTTTTAAAATTGTCAGAAAAAAAAATCTACTACTCATTTGAAGATCAGACTAAGTGCTATTGCATTGTCTTGTTATCTTGCATTTGTTGATTATGCAAATCTACTGTGTAGACTGGTCCTTTAAGACAGCCTTCTGAAAGTTGGACATTAAAGGGACATTAAACACTAAATACATCTCATGCACCTCTCCCTAATCATGGGTACTGACATTTTGGAACCTATGTTACACTGCAGGTATCTGAAGAAGAGTTGTTGCACATGCACAAACACCTTTGAAAAAGCTCTGACTAAACGGCGGCCAGGTGTATGTCTACTGGGGGGGGGGGTTCTGGTTAATTTTGTTGCCGGTAATTTGTTCAGAAAAGTGCCTTATTTCTATCTGGAGTAAGACTGCAGCCCTTGTCTTTTTTATGATTACTATTACTTTGTGAGAGTATATAGACGTTAAGCACACTTATTGCCCACTTTTGTGCGGTTCACAAAATCATAGTTGTAATCTGAGTAGGGATCTTTTTGACTTACAAAGTGTGTAACAATGGGCTTCTCAATTGTAGGCCAATTACTCTGTTGAAGTGGATTAGTATCATATTAGGGGTGAGATTACATATGCGGTGCTAGCTTCAGTTTAACTGCTGAAACCCGCGCCGCCCGTAATTTCACCTCGCACTTCAGGGTATTACATAAACCCCGCCGGCAGTTCATAAAGCGCCGTAAGTGGGATAAATTAGCGATGTCCAGAAATGAGCGGAAATACAAATTTCTGGAGTCGCCAGTGACTTACATCAGTTTAGAAACTGCCGGCACCTAAGAAAATTTAAAAAAAAGTCAAATTTCCTGTAAAAATCTAACCCGCTCCCAAAAATAAACCAGACACATAAAACCCCTATATCCGCCATCAAACCCACATCGCAACTAATAATAAAAGTATTAACCCCTAAACCAACAAACCCAACATCGCAAACTACCAAATAAAAGTATTAACCCCTAACCCGCCATTAACCCACATCGCAACAAACCTTATAAATGTATTAACCCCTAATCCGCCAAACCCACACAATGCAATAATCCTTTAAAAACTATTAACCCCTAAACCGCCAAACCCAGACAACGCAAATAACTAATTAAATTAATAAGTCCCCAAACCTAACACCCCCTAACCTAACACCCCCTAAATTAACCCCAATTACCTAAGTTAAAAAATAACTAAGTTACAAACAATTAAAATAAAAAAGCTAGCATTACTTTAAAAAAAAATAAGATTAAATTAATCTAATATTACAAAAAATAAAAAAATCTACCATTACAGAAAATAATAAACAAAATAATCCAAAATTAAAAAATTAAACCTAACCCCTATGAAAAAAAAGCCCCCCAAAATAAAAACACCCCCTAATCTAATGTCATACTACCAATAGTCCTTAAAAGGGCCTTTTGTAGGGCATTGCCCTCAGTTAAACAGCTATTTTCCTTTAAAAAAAAAAGCCAAGTCCCCCCCTAACATTAAACCCCCCACCCACCAAACCCCCCAAAATAAAAAAAAACTAACACTAAAAAATCCTAAACTACCCATTGCCCCTAAAGGGGCATTTGTATTGGCATTGCCCTAGCTCTTTTACTGCCCTTAAAAGGGCATTCAGCTCTTTTAAGAGTGCCCAGAAATCCCTATACTAAAAAAAAAATAACCCCCCCCAAAAAAAAAAAAATAAGTCTAACCCCCCAAATAGTTACTCACCGTTCCTGAAGTCCGGCAGAGACGGTCCTGTTCCAGGCGGTGAAGTCTTCTTCCAAGCGACCAACATCTTCCAAGCGGGGACCTCTTCCTTCTTCATCCAGGACCAAGCCGGCACTGAGCGGAGATGAGCAGGACCGGCAACCGCGGAGCCATGGAGTGTGGAGGATCCTCTTCGTATGATTGCCGCCGTACACTGAATAGTGAATTCAAGGTACGTGTTTAAAAATGGCGTCCCTTGCATACCTATTGGCTGATTTGATTCTTCAAATTCAAATCAGCCAATAGGATGGGAGCTACTGAAATCCTATTGGCTGTTCAAATCAAATAAATAATAATTGTAAGAAAAATACAATGTATGAAAGTGGTTTTGTTGAAAATTAGCATTAGTCCCTAAATTACACAAATCATCTAAATGCTTTTTCTTTTAATGTAAATAAAGGTACAACAAGCCACCATCTCATTTTATGTAGAAATTATGGTTGTCAGATCCCATATGGTATTCATATTGACACTTGCATGATTTGATTAATTTTAATCTTTTTGTCACCCTGAGGAATAGTGATTGTGGTTTTTGAAACTGGCAATTTGCTTTTAAAGGTGAGGAACTGGTCACCAATCTAATATTGCAATTATGAAACTAAAGACTGAGCTAATGACATGCATATGTTTGGTGTCAAAAAAAGGTTTAAGAACCAGTGGTCTACAAAAGAAATTCACTTAATTTTGTTGGCATTTTCTCTGCCCATAAGCATTTGCTAAACTTAATCATTAGGCTGTACATAACTATAGCAGAACTATGTGGAGTAGACAGCTTGAACAAACACAATAGTATGTCTGCGAGGAAAAAAAGTTAATTACATTTTTGTGCTAATTGTTAATTCGACATAAACACAGTGGTTCAGTAACTCTATGCACAGCGGGGAGGAACGTTAGCTTTTAGATCCTCAGTCCTTTGTTCTTTTGGCATATTGATTGTACTGCTGAGATTTTGGCAATTACTACAATTACTGTAATGAAGGCAACCTTTTTATGCTAGTTCTGTTTACGCAGTGCCAGGGTACTCATGCTCAGCATTACTAGCCCAGGATTGTTTTGTGACATACAATCATTAGCCTCTTCTCTGCATTTTATTCATTTCAAGGGACTGTAATTAGAAAACTTTTAGAATGAACATCACCCATGCAAGCTTGTAAATAAATGCACAAAATATTCTTATCTATTCAAAAACAGGAATGCTGCAAGTTTAGATATATGCCTTTACGTGGATTTCCATTAGTAGTTTCACAGCGTATTTGACTGTTTTTTATGTACTAGCATTTACCCCCACAGTTAGCCTAGCCATGCATTATTGCTACTCATGGCAATCAAAATCATTGAAACCACTAACCATAATGATAGTGTTAGTATCTAAGTATTGGCATTAGTGTATAGAGAGATGGATAAGATAAGCAGATCTGTTAATCCTGCAGGCTCAGCATATTTGAATGCTGCTACATATCTGTCCCTAATTGGGTATAGCAGATAACAACTGCAAAACAATTCACTGTATACTGACTTTATGACTGGGACTAGCCATGTTGTCTGTAGAGACATCGCTAAATGCCGACAGCATACACTGTCGGAATTTAACATTGCACAAGCGTTTCTTGTGAAATGCTCGTGCAATGCCGCCCCCTGCACATTTGCGGCCAATCAGCTGCTAGCAGGGGGTGTCAATCATCCCAATCGGATCGGGATGATTGCAGTCCGCCACCTACAAGGCGGCGGACAAGTTAAGGAGCAGCTGCGAGGTGGAAATTTCGGGCATAGAAAGCAGCATCCACTGCTTGTTTAATCTACCCCTAAGACAAGGGGGGCAATTTATCAAACTCCATACGGAGCTTGATGCCCTGTGTTTTGGCTCGCCGGAAACAGAAGTTTTGAAGCATCGTCTAAAAACTGCTGCTCCATAACCTGTCCGTCTGCTCTGAGGCGGTGGACAGTATTTAGGTTTCGTGCTGCCCCAGGCACTAAAAATTCTGCTTCATTGGCCTATGCCTTAATACGCCCCTGTGCATCGGACATGATACGCTACATCGTATCATGTCCGCTCGCACTATAATAAATTGACCCCTTGGCTGATATGTTATTTTGTAGCAACACAACAGAAATGTCTTGTAATTACAAGGTGTTAACTGTCCCTTTAATCCAGATCTTTTCATATTTTGTTCTTCTTATTTGAGGTGAAATTCCCTCCCGAGGCATATTACAGACTGCTGCCTTTCCTTGTTCAGTTGCTGGTGCTGTAGATTTGCTGCTGAGTTAGCACCAGCGCTCAGGTAGGAAGGAGCCTGCACTGCTGGTATAACAGAGGGAGTAAGGGATTATTACTTTCTCTTGCAAGATGTATCGAGTCCACGGATTCATCCATACTTGTGGGATATTCTCCTTCCTAACAGGAAGTGGCAAAGAGAGCACCCACAGCAGAGCTGTCTATATAGCTCCTCCCTTAGCTCCACCCACCCAGTCATTCTCTTTGCCTGCTAACTGCTAGGAAGGGTAAAGTGAGTGTGGTGACAAAAATGTTAGTTTTTATTTTCTCAAGCAAAAGTTTGGTATTTTAAATGGTACCGGTGTGTACTATTCACTCTCTGGCAGAAAAGGGATGAAGATTTCTGCAAGGAGGATGATGATCTTAGCACTTTGTAACTAAGATCCACTGCTGTTCCCACAGAGGCTGAGGAGTACAGGAAAACTTCAGTTGGGGGAACGGTTTGCATGCTAAGCTGCATTGAGGTATGTTCAGTCAATTTTTTTCTAGACAGACTGTGATAATTCTTGAAAAGGCTGACAATATCCCCATGAGGGAAGGGTAAGCTGTATTCAGACACTTAATAGAGAATCCTAGCTTGCATAAAGGGCTCATTTGTTACTGGTGGCACTTATGGGAAAAACATTTTTTTTATTGAAAACAACTTTTTTTGAGGGACTTTAAGGGGTCATTGTGGCTTATTTAAGGGTTATTAACCCACATGGCTAGTTTAGAAACACTTTGGTGTGTTTCTTTTAGGCCCCACTAACATTGAGTGAGGTGGGAGGGGCCTATTTTCGCGCCTCAGTTGCACAGTTTCTTTTACTCTGAAGACATCCAGCTGCTTCTCCAGAGGGTCCTGCTGTGTTTGAGGGCCTAAAAGAAGTTTTTTCCCCACAAATCTATCCTAAAGGGCAGGTAGGCGCCACAGCAGAGCTGTGGCAAGGTGCTGAACGTTTTTATACCGGTTTTTGACGTTTTGTCAATCCGGTTTTTACATTAAGGGGTTAATCGTTTATTTGGCTGGCTGTGCAAACTTACTAAGGCTTTATGATTCTACTGTAAAAATTTCGTAAAGTTTACTGCTTTTTTACACTGTTTTGCAGAGTTTATGCATCTTTTTTTCTATTAAAGGCACAGTACCGTTTTT
Source organism: Bombina bombina (assembly GCF_027579735.1). Taxonomy (NCBI): domain Eukaryota; kingdom Metazoa; phylum Chordata; class Amphibia; order Anura; family Bombinatoridae; genus Bombina; species Bombina bombina. Next base: position 299,061,231 of record NC_069506.1, on the reverse strand, counting down.
TTCTAAGTATTATTTACTTTGAATAAAGTGTTTTCCAAGCTTGCTTATTTCATTACTAGCCTGTTTAACATGTCTGACACCAAGGAAAATCCTTGATCAATGTGTTTAGCAGCCATTGTGGAACCCCCTCTTAGAATGTGTCCCACTTGCACTGATATGTCTATAAATTATAAAGAGCATATTATAGCACTTAAAAATATAGCAATAGATGATTCTTAGACAGAAGGAATTGAGGGTTTGCCATCTAGCTCTCCCCAAGTGTCACAACCAGTAACGCCCGCACAAGTGACGCCAAGTACCTCTAGTGCGTCGACTTCATTTACTTTACAAGACATGGCCACAGTTATGAATACAACCCTCACAGCGGTTTTATCTAAACTGCCTGGTTTACAAGGAAGGCGTGACAGCTCTGGGTTAAGAACAACTGCTTAGCCTTCTGACGCTTTAGTAGCCGTATCCGATATACCCTCACAATGTTCTGCAGTAGGGGTAAGGGATTTGCTATCTGAGGGAGAGATTTCTGATTCAGGAAAGACGCTCCCTCAGACATGATGGCCTTTAAATTTAAGCTTGAAAATCTCCGCTTGTTGCTCAGGGAGGTATTAGCGACTCTGGATGATTGTGACCCTATAGTGGTCCCAGAGAAATTGTGTAAAATGGACAAATACTTAGAGGTTCCTGTTTACACTGATGTTTTTCCAGTGCCTAAGAGGATTGTGAATATTGTTACTAAGGAGTGGGATAGACCAGGTATAACATTCGCTCCCCCTCCTGTTTTTAAGAAAATGTTTCCCATATCTGACACCATGCGGGACTCGTGGCAGACGGTTCCTAAGGTGGAGGGAGCTGTTTCTACTCTCGCTAAGAGTACAACTATACCTATCGAAGACAGTTGTGCTTTCAAAGATCCTATGGATAAAAAATTAGAGAGTCTCCTAAAGAAAATTTTTGTTCATCAAGGTTTTCTTCTCCAACCTATTGCGTGCATTGTTCCTGTAACTACTGCAGCTGCTTTCTGGTTTGAGGCTCTAGAAGAGGCTCTTCAGATGGAGACTCCATTAGAGGATAGTATGGTTAGAATTAAGGCCCTTAAGTTGGCTAATTCTTTCATTACAGATGCCGCTTTCCAACTGGCTAAATTAGCGGCAAAGAATTCAGGTTTTGCCATTTTAGCACGCAGGGCGTTATGGCTTAAGTCCTGGTCTGCTGATGTGTCATCAAAATCTAAGCTTTTGAACATCCCTTTCAAAGGAAAGACCCTATTCGGGCCTGAACTAAAAGAGATTATTTCAGACATCACTGGAGGGAAAGGCCACGCCCTCCCTCAGGATAAAACAAATAAAATGAGGACCAACAAAATAATTTTTGTTCCTTTCGGAACTTCAAGGGTGGTCCCGCTTCAGCTTCCCCTGCTGCAAAGCAAAAGGGGAATTTTGCCCAATCCAAGTCAGTCTGGAGACCTAGGCCAAGAAGAAGCCTGCAGCTGCCTCTAAGACAGCATGAAGGGGTAGCCCCCGATCCGGGACCAGATCTAGTAGGGGGCAGACTCTCTCTCTTCGCTCAGGCTTGGGCAAGAGATGTTCACGATTCCTGGGCATTAGAAATTGTGTCCCAGGGATATCTTCTGGACTTCAAAGACTCCCCCCCAAGGGGGAGATTTCACGTTTCTCAATTGTCTGCAAACCAGACAAAGAGTGAGGCGTTCTTACGCTGTGTAGAAGACCTACATACCATGGGAGTGATCCGCCCAGTTCCAAAAGCGGAACAAGGTATAGGTTTTTACTCAAACCTGTTTGTAGTTCCCAAAAAAGAGGTACCATCATTCAAGAGGGAGACTATTCTGACTATTCTACCTCTGATCCAGGAGGGTCAATATATGACTACTGTGGACTTAAAGGATGCGTATCTACACATCCCTATTCACAGAGATCATCATCAATTCCTCAGATTCACTTTCTGGACAGGCATTACCAGTTTGTGGCCCTTCCCTTTGGGTTGGCCATGGCTCCCAGGATTTTCACAAAGGTGCTAGGGTCCCTTTTGGCGGTTTTAAGACCGCGGGGCACAGCAGTGGCGCCTTATCTAGACGACATCTTAATTCAGGCGTCGACTTTCCAGTTAACCAAGTCTCACATGGACATCGTGTTGGCTTTTCTGAGATCTCACGGGTGGAAGGTGAACATAAAAATGAGTTCTCTCTTCCCTCTCACAAGAGTTTCCTTCCTAGGGACTCTGATAGACTTGGTAGAAATGAAAATATTTCTGACGGAGGTCAGAAAATCAAAACTCTTAACCACTTGCCGAGCTCTTCATTCCATTCCTCGGCCATCAGTGGCTCAGTGTATGGAGGGACATAGTTCCTTTTGCCTGCCTACACCTCAGACCACTGCAACTGTGCATGCTCAAACAGTGGAATGGGGATTATGCAGATTTATCTCCGCAAATACATCTGGATCAGGAGACCAGAGATTCTCTTCTCTGGTGGTTGTCTTAGGACCACCTGGCTCAGGGAATGTGTTTCCGCAGGCCAGAGTGGATCGTTGTAATGACAGATGCCAGCCCTGAAAGCACAGGGCTTATGGTCTCGGGAGGAAACTCTCCTCCCAATAAACATTCTAGAACTGAGAGCGATATTCAATGCGCTTCAGGTGTGGCCTCAGCTAGCTGCGGCAAAATTCATCAGATTTCAGTCGGACAACATCACGACTGTAGTTTACATCAATCACCAAGGAGGAACACGGAGTCCTCTAGCGATGATGGAAGTAACCAAAATAATCCGATGGGCGGAGACTCACTCTTGCCATCTTTCAGCAATCCATATCCCAGGGGTAGAGAACTGGGAGTCGGATTTCCTAAGTCGTCAGACTTTTCATCCGGGGGAGTGGGAGCTCCATCCGGAGGTATTTGCCCAGCTGACTCAGCTATGGGGCACACCAGAATTGGATCTGATGGCGTCCCGTCAGAACGCCAAGCTTCCTTGTTACGGGTCCAGGTCCCGGGATCCCCAGGCGGTACTGATAGATGCTCTAGCAGTGCCTTGGTCCTTCAATCTGGCCTATGTATTTCCACCGTTTCCTCTCCTCCCACGCCTGGTTGCCAGAATCAAGCAGGAGAGAGCTTCTGTGATTCTGATAGCATCTGCGTGGCCACGCAGGACTTGGTATGCAGACCTAGTGGACATGTCATCTGTTCCACCGTGGACTCTGCCAATGAGGCAGGACCTTCTAATCCAAGGTCCATTCAAGCATCCAAATCTAATTTTTCTGCGTCTGACTGCTTGGAGATTGAACGCCTGATTTTATCAAAGCTTGGTTTCTCTGAGTCGGTCATTGATACCCTGATTCAAGCTAGAAAGCCTGTCACCAGAAAAATCTATCATAAGATTTGGCGCAAATATCTTTATTGGTGTGAATCCAAGGGTTACTCATGGAGTAAGATTAGGATTCCTAGAATATTGTCTTTTCTCCAAGAAGGATTGGAGAAGGGATTTTCAGCTAGCTCCTTAAAAGGACAGATTTCTGCTTTGTCTATTCTTTTACAAAAGCGTCTGGCAGATGTCCCAGACGTTCAAGCATTTAGTCAGGCTTTAGTCAGAATCAAGCCTGTATTCAAACCTGTTGCTCCGCCATGGAGCCTAAAATTAGTTCTTAAAGTTCTTCAAGGGGTTCCGTTTGAACCTATGCATTCCATAGATATTAAGCTTCTATCTTGGAAAGTTCTGTTTCTGAGTTATCTGCTTTACAGTGTGACTCACCTTACCTTGTTTTCCATGCAGATAAGGTGGTTTTGCGTACCAAACCTGGATTCCTTCCTAAGGTTGTTTCTATTAGGAATATCAATCAGGAAATTGTTGTTCCTTCGCTGTGTCCTAATCCTTCTTCAAAGAAGGAACGTCTGTTGCACAATCTTGATGTGGTTCGAAGTTCTACCTACAAGCAACCAAAGATTTCCGTCAAACATCTTCATTGTTTGTTGTTTATTCTGGTAAGCGGAGAGGCCAAAAGGCTACGGCTACCTCTCTTTCTTTTTGGCTGAAAAGCATCATCCGTTTGGCTTATGAGACTGCTGGCCAGCAGCCTCCTGAAAGGATTACTGAAAGGATTACTGCTCATTCTACTAGAGCAGTGGCTTCCACATGGGCTTTTAAAAATGAGGCTTCTGTTGAACAGATTTGTAAGGCGGCGACTTGGTCTTCGCTTCATACTTTTTCCAAATTTTACAAATTCGATACTTTTGCTTCTTTAGAGACTATTTTTGGGAGAAAGGTTCTACAAGCAGTGGTGCCTTCCGTTTAAGGTACCTGTCTTGTCCCTCCCTTCATCCGTGTCCTAAAGCTTTGGTATTGGTATCCCAAAATTATGGATGAATCCGTGGACTCGATACATCTTGCAAGAGAAAACAGAATTTATGCTTACCTGATAAATTTCTTTCTCTTGCGATGTATCGAGTCCACGGCCTGCCCTGTCTGTTTAAGACAGGTAGTATATTTTTATTTAAAAAAAACTTCAGTCACCTCTGCACCCTATAGTTTCTCCTTTTTCTTCCTAGCCTTCGGTCGAATGACTGGGGGGGTGGAGCTAAGGGAGGAGCTATATAGACAGCTCTGCTGTGGGTGTTCTCTTTGCCACTTTCTGTTAGGAAGGAGAATATCCCACAAGTATGGATGAATCCGTGGACTCAATACATCGCAAGAGAAAGAAATTTATCAGGTAAGCATAAATTCTGTTTTTCCTTGAAATACTGTAAAATATTCTAAATAATTCATAGAATATATCTGTGTTTTACAGTATGTTTAATCATTTTTAATAAAAAAATTATATTTTATATGTAATATTTCAATAACGCGAGCCTTAAGAATACTTCTTTTTCATGTGCACTAACCCAACCGCATTAAGATCTAAATTGAGAAACACAATGCACAAAATGCATATTTTACATTCCTATGTTCTTCGCATAGAAAATAATGTACTTTTTTTTTTAAAATATATATTTATATAAATATATCTGATACTGTTCATGTAAAATACATAAATGTACCTATATATCTATAGGAAAAGATATACAGGTATAGGTAAATACACACACATATATATATATATATATATGTAAGTGAAGAGAAACCTTAGCGCGTAGAAATGATATCACCCAAGACGTGATAATAATAATTATAAATAATAAGGGGATAAAGGTATATCAACACAACATAGAAACAGTAAATGAAATAAGACGTATATAGTCAATATTCAAAATACCAAAGTATTAAAGTATGACGCAATTAGAGACAATGAGGTCGATTTCTGAAGCAGCGGATGCTTTTTCCGACCTACTCTGCTTCAGTTCCACCTGAAGCGGAAGTTAAGAAGCAGCAGTCCTAAGACCGCTGCTCCTTAACCCGTCCGCCACCTCTGAGGACAGCAATCAGCCCAAATGAATACGATCGGGTTGATTGACACCCCCTGTTAGCGGCCGATTGGCTTCAAATCTGCAGGGGGTGGTATTGCACCAGCAGTTCACCAGAACTGCTGGTGCAATGATGTATGCTGTTGGCACTGATCGATGTGCGGTGAACATGATACGCTACATCGTATCATGTCCATCCGCACAAAAATAAATTGACCCCATTGTACCAGTACTCATGTTAATGGTCTTCAATAATCAATATAATAGAGTCCAATATGGTGGACAAGTTAGAACATAAAAAGAATCCAAAATAAATTCTATTGCACCATACACGGTGGAGACATCTTTAAAACAATAGTGAGAAGATGTCAAATGCAAAGCCCCAATTGGGGATCTACTTACAGAAACAAACCTCAATCATATGAGGTAAGGGAGAGGCAGGCAGATGGACTGTACAGAAGCAAGTCTCTGTGTGTCTAGGGTTCTATCAGTTGAGAGCCTGGCCCCTAGTTATCAAGCCGTCAACCTCAAATACGCTGGAATTCCGCAGCGTATTTGTGGCAAAGCTGATTCGCCTTAGTTATCAAGCCCTAGATACCGGCAAAAGTAGAATTTAGTGACGTAAGCTTCGATAACCCCTATCCTGCCCCCCCTATACCGTCACCACCTATAATAAATTTATTAACCCCTATCCTGCCCCCCACTACACCGCCGCCACTGTAATAAAATTATTAACCCCTAAACCTAAGTCTAACCCTAACACCCCCCTAACTTAAATATTAATTAAATAAATCTAAATAATATTTATCTTATTAACTAAATTAATCCTATTTAAAACTAAATACTTACCTTTAAAATAAACCCTAATATAGCTACAATATAAATAATAATTATATTGTAGCTATTTTAGGATTTATTTTTATTTTACAGGCAACTTTGTATTTATTTTAACTAGGTACAATAGTTATTAAATAGTTATTGACTATTTAATAGCTACCTAGTAAAATAAAGAGAAATTAACCTGTAAAATAAAAACTAACCTAAGTTACAATTACAATTACACCTAACACTACACTATACTTTAATAAATTATTCCTATTTAAAACTAAATACTTACCTGTAAAATAAACCCTAACGGCTAGATTTGGAGTTTTGTCGGTAACGACCCGAAAAACTAACGCCGGCTTTTTTCTGGCCGCACCATAAAAATAACTCTGGTATTGAGAGTCCACATAAAGGCTGCGTTAGGCTCCAAAAAAGGAGCGTAGAGCATTTTTAACGCAGCTTCAACTCTCAATACCAGAGTTGCTTACGCAAGCGGCCAGCCTCAAAAACGTGCTCGAGCACGATTCCCCCATAGGAAACAATGGGGCTGTTTGAGCTGAAAAAAAAACTAACACCTGCAAAAAAGCCGCGTTCAGCTCTTAACGCAGCCCCATTGTTTGCTATGGGGAAACACTTCCTACGTCTGCACCTAACACTCTAACATGTACCCAGAGTCTAAAAACCCCTAACCTTACACTTATTAACCCCTAATCTGCCGCCCCCGCTATCGCTGACACCTGCATTTTATTTTTAACCCCTAATCTGCTGCTCTGTAAACCGCCGCTACTTACATTATCCCTATGTACCCCTAATCTGCTGCCCATAACACCGCCAACCCCTATATTATATTTATTAACCCCTAATCTGCCCCCCTCAACGTCGCCTCCACCTGCCTACACTTATTAACCCCTAATCTGCCGAGCGGACCGCACCGCTATTATAATAAAGTTATTAACCCCTAATCCGCCTCACTAACCCTATAATAAATAGTATTAACCCCTAATCTGCCCTCCCTAACATCGCCGACACCTAACTTCAATTATTAACCCCTAATCTGCCGACCGGAGCTCACCGCTATTCTAATAAATGTATTAACCCCTAAAGCTAAGTCTAGCCCTAACACTAACACCCCCCTAAGTTAAATATAATTTACATCTAACGAAATTAATTAACTCTTATTAAATAAATTATTCCTATTTAAAGCTAAATACTTACCTGTAAAATAAACCCTAATATAGCTACAATATAAATTATAATTACATTGTAGCTATTTTAGGATTAATATTTATTTTACAGGCAACTTTGTAATTATTTTAACCAGGTACAATAGCTATTAAATAGTTATGAACTATTTAATAGCTAAAATAGTTAAAATAATTACCTGTAAAATAAATCCTAACCTAAGTTACAATTAAACCTAACACTACACTATCAATAAATTAATTAAATAAACTACCTACAATTACCTACAATTAACCTAACACTACACTATCAATAAATTAATTAAATACAATTCCTACAAATAAATACAATTAAATAAACTAGCTAAAGTACAAAAAATAAAAAAGAACTAAGTTACAAAAAATAAAAAAATATTTACAAACATAAGAAAAATATTACAACAATTTTAAACTAATTACACCTACTCTAAGCCCCCTAATAAAACAACAAAGCCCCCCAAAATAAAAAATGCCCTACCCTATTCTAAATTACTAAAGTTAAAAGCTCTTTTACCTTACCAGCCCTGAACAGGGCCCTTTGCGGGGCATGCCCCAAGAAGTTCAGCTCTTTTGCCTATAAAAAAAACATACAATACCCCCCCCCAACATTACAACCCACCACCCACATACCCCTAATCTAACCCAAACCCCCCTTAAATAAACCTAACACTAAGCCCCTGAAGATCATCCTACCTTGTCTTCACCTCACCAGGTATCACCGATCCGTCCTGGCTCCAAAATCTTCATCCAACCCAAACGGGGGTTGGCAATCCATCATCCGGTGGCTGAAGAGGTCCAGAAGAGGCTCCAAAGTCTTCATCCTATCCGGGAAGAAGAGGCGATCCGGACCGGCAACCATCTTGATCCAAGCGGCATCTTCTATCTTCATCCGATGACGACCGGCTCCATCCTGAAGACCTCCACCACGGACCCATCTTCTTCCGGCGACGTCCAACTGAAGAATGACGGTTCCTTTAAGGGACGTCATCCAAGATGGCGTCCCTCGAATTCCGATTGGCTGATAGGATTCTATCAGCCAATCGGAATTAAGGTAGGAATATTCTGATTGGCTGATGGAATCAGCCAATCAGAATCAAGTTCAATCCGATTGGCTGATCCAATCAGCCAATCAGATTGAGCTCGCATTCTATTGGCTGTTCCGATCAGCTAATAGAATGCGAGCTCAATCTGATTGGCTGATTGGATCAGCCAATCGGATTGAACTTGATTCTGATTGGCTGATTCCATCAGCCAATCAGAATATTCCTACCTTAATTCCGATTGGCTGATAGAATCCTATCAGCCAATCGGAATTTGAGGGACGCATTCTTGGATGACGTCCCTTAAAGGAACCATCATTCTTCAGTTGGACGTCGCCGGAAGAAGATGGGTCCGCGGTGGAGGTCTTCAGGATGGAGCCGGTCGTCATCGGATGAAGATAGAAGATGCCGCTTGGATCAAGATGGTTGCCGGTCCGGATCGCCTCTTCTTCCCGGATAGGATGAAGACTTTGGAGCCTCTTCTGGACCTCTTCAGCCACCGGATGATGGATCGCCAACCCCCGCTTGGGTTGGATGAAGATTTTGGAGCCAGGACGGATCGGTGAACCTGGTATGGTGAAGACAAGGTAGGATGATCTTCAGGGGCTTAGTGTTAGGTTTATTTAAGGGGGGTTTGGGTTAGATTAGGGGTATGTGGGTGGTGGGTTGTAATGTTGGGGGGGGTATTGTATGTTTTTTTTTTACAGGCAAAAGAGCTGAACTTCTTGGGGCATGCCCCGCAAAGGGCCCTGTTCAGGGCTGGTAAGGTAAAAGAGCTTTTAACTTTAGTAATTTAGAATAGGGTAGGGCATTTTTTATTTTGGGGGGCTTTGTTGTTTTATTAGGGGGCTTAGAGTAGGTGTAATTAGTTTAAAATTGTTGTAATATTTTTCTTATGTTTGTAAATATTTTTTAATTTTTTGTAACTTAGTTCTTTTTTATTTTTTGTACTTTAGCTAGTTTATTTAATTGTATTTATTTGTAGGAATTGTATTTAATTAATTTATTGATAGTGTAGTGTTAGGTTAATTGTAGGTAATTGTAGGTAGTTTATTTAATTAATTTATTGATAGTGTAGTGTTAGGTTTAATTGTAACTTAGGCTAGTATTTATTTTACAGGTAATTTTGTAATTATTTTAACTATTTTAGCTATTAAATAGTTCTTAACTATTTAATAGCTATTGTACCTGGTTAAAATAAATACAAAGTTACCTGTAAAATAAATATTAATCCTAAAATAGCTATAATATAATTATAATTTATATTGTAGCTATATTAGGATTTATTTTACAGGTAAGTATTTATCTTTAAATAGGAATAATTTATTTAATAAGAGTTAATTAATTTCGTTAGATGGAAATTATATTTAATTTAGGGGGGTGTTAGTGTTAGGGTTAGACTTAGCTTTAGGGGTTAATACATTTATTAGAGTAGCGGTGAGCTCCAGTCGGCAGATTAGGGGTTAATAATTGAAGTTAGGTGTCGGCAATGTTAGGGAGGGCAGATTAGGGGTTAATACTATTTATTATAGGGTTAGTGATGCGGATTAGGGGTTAATAACTTTATTATAGTAGCGCTCAGGTCCACTCTGCAGATTAGGGGTTAATAAGTGTAGGCAGGTGGAGGCGACGTTGTGGGGGGCAGATTAGGGGTTAATAAATATAATATAGGGGTCGGCGGTGTTAGGGGCAGCAGATTAGGGGTACATAAGGATAACGTAGGTGGCGGCGCTTTGCGGTCGGCAGATTAGGGGTTAATAAGTGTAGGCAGATGGAGGCGACGTTGAGGAGGGCAGATTAGGGGTTAATAAATATAATACAGGGGTCGGCGGTGTTAGGGGGAGCAGATTAGGGGTACATAAGGATAACGTAGGTGGCGGTCGGCAGATTAGGGGTTAAAAAAATTTAATAGAGTGTCGGCGATGTGGGGGGACCTCGGTTTAGGGGTACATAGGTAGTTTATGGGTGTTAGTGTACTTTAGAGTACAGTAGTTAAGAGCTTTAGAAACCGGCGTTAGCCCAGAAAGCTCTTAACTACTGACTTTTTTCCTGCGGCTGGAGTTTTGTCGTTAGATGTCTAACGCTCAATTCAGAAACGACTCTAAATACCGGAGTTAGAAAAATCCCATTGAAAAGATAGGATACGCAATTTACGTAAGGGGATCTGCGGTATGGAAAAGTCGCGGCTGAAAAGTGAACGTTAGACCCTATTTTGAGTGACTCCAAATACCGGCGGTAGCCTAAAACCAGCGTTAGGAGCCTCTAACGCTGGTTTTCATGGCTAACGCCAAACTCCAAATCTAGGCCTAAGATAGCTACAATATAATTAATAATTACATTGTAGCTATTTTAGGATTTATATTTATTTTACAGGTAACTTGGTATTTATTTTAGCTAGTTAGAATAGTTATTAAATAGTTATTAACTATTTAATAACTACCTAGCTAAAAGAAATACCAAATTACCTGTAAAATAAATCCTAACCTAAGTTACAATTAAACCTAACACTACACTATCATTAAATTAATTAAATAATGGAATGGATATTCCTTTAAGGGACGTCATCCAAGATGGCGTCCCTTCAATTCCGATTGGCTGATAGGATTCTATCAGCCAATCTGAATTAAGGTAGGAAAAATCTGATTGGCTGATTGAATCAGCCAATCAGATTAAAGTTCAATCCGATTGGCTGATCCAATCAGCCAATCAGATTGAGCTCGCATTCTATTGGCTGTTCCGATCAGCCAATAGAATGTCAGCTCAATTTGATTGGCTGATTGGATTATCCAATCGGATTGAACTTCAATCTGATTGGCTGATTCAATCAGCCAATCAGATTTTTCCTACCTTAATTCCGATTGGCTGATAGAATCCTATCAGCCAATCGGAATTGAAGGGACGCCATCTTGGATGACATCCCTTAAAGGAATATCCATTCGTCGGTAGTCGTCGGGAAGAAGAGGATGGCTCCACGTCGGCTCGTCTGAAGATGGCTCCGCTCCGCTTCGGATGGATGAAGATTGAAGATGCCGCTTGGAAGATGACTTCATCGGATGGAAGATTTCTTCAGCGCCCCTTGGATGATGACTTCTTTGCTCCAGATCTCCTCTTCGGTTCCATTGTAGCTTAAAATTGTTGTAATATTTTTTAAATGTTTGTAACTTATTTTTCTTATTTTTTCTATTTTTTAAATAGTTAATAACTATTTAATAGCTATTGTACCTAGTTAAAATAAATTGAAAGTTGCCTGTAAAATAAAAATAAATCCTAAGATAGCTACAATATAATTCTTATTTATATTGTAGCTATATTAGGGTTTATTTTAAAGGTAAGTATTTAGTTTTAAATAGGATTAATTTAGTTAATAAGAGAAATATTATTTAGATTTATTTAATTAATATTTAAGTTAGGGGGGTGTTAGGGTTAGTGTTAGACTTAGGTTTAGGGGTTAATAATTTTATTACAGTGGTGGCGGTGTAGGGGGGGCAGGATAGGGGTTAATAAATGTATTATAGGTGGCGACGGTGTAGGGGGGGCAGATTAGGGGTTAATAAATTTATTATAGGTGGCGACGGTGTAGGGGGGGCAGATTAGGGGTTAATAAGTTTAATATAGGTTGCGGCGGGGTCCGGGAGCAGCGGTTTAGGGGTTAAACTATTTATTTAGTTGCGGCGAGTTCCGGGATCAGCAGGATAGGGGTTAATAACTTTATTATAGAGGGCGGCGGTATAGGGGGGGCAGGATAGGGGTTACTAGGTATAATTTAGGTGGCAGCGGGGTCCAGGAGCGGCGGTTTAGGGGTTAATACATTTATAAGAGTTGCGGCGGGGTCTAGGAGCGGCGGTTTAGGGGTTAATAACTTTATTGAGTTGCGGGGGGCTCCGGGGGCGCCGGTATAGGGGGTAGAACAGTGTAGTTAGTGTGGGTGCTTAGTGACAGGCTAGCAATAAAGCTGTCAAAAAGCCGAAGAGCAGCGAGATCGGATGAGTGATAACTCTCACAGTCCGCTGCTCATCGCCCCGTACTTGGTGCGCGGCTTTTTGACAGCTTTATTGATAACTTAGGCGAAATTTTGCAGGTCCGCGGCGGCGATGGTAGGCGAGCTTAGGCGGGCGTATTGAACCGGCGAAGGCAGATAAAGTAGACACGTTGATAACTACCCCCTCCCCGATCCTCTGTAGGTAGCCGGATGCTGGGAGCATAATGCTGTAAAGCGGATCAGTAGGCTTAGGACGAATCCCACAGGAACGTCAAATTACTTGAGGCTTGTGTCTCAGTTGATTGAGAGTAAAGCGTATATGGAATAAAAGCATACACAATATGATAGTGCAACATGATAGTGTTTAATAAAACCATTTTTTATTTCTTGGATTCTAAGGCAGCTAAGCCCAGACTTATGCCTGCTTCACTGGAAGAATGCAAGTTCCCTCCTCCACCTGATCTTGTGTACATCACTAGCTCCTGTAACCTTCCACACAGTACAGCCCAAGAGAAGACAAAGGGAGAGCTGGATTGGCTGTCAGACACATGTGTTCTTAACTTTTTCTGAACCCTGGAGTAACATAGATAAATATACAACAGACGGACAGATAGAGTATATATGTATATATGTCTATGTATGTGTATCTGCCTGTCTATATATCAGTGCAGAGAGAGAGAGGATGATTCACACACGCATAAAGAGGTCTGCAAGAGTAATGGCCAATTTCCAGGACTCCACATATGCTACTGAAATGGTTTGATCACTGACACATACATTAAGACCTATTACTCTATTGTCAAGAGGGAGATTTATTTTTATGATTATTATTTAGAGTCCTGTAAAGCCAGATGATAAATCTTAATACACCCCAGCAGAAAACAGAGCTGTGGGACTGGCATTCAGTTGACATTGCCTGGTATAATAAAATCAGACTACGTTATCCTCCTCTGCTGCTTTATAAGTGACTCATTATTATCATACCATTTTAAACAGTGTGAACCAATGTGTAATTACAGAAATATTATACAGTGTAAAGATTCAAGCTCACTTCCTTAATGACGCTGAGGGTGTGGGATGTCTGGTTTTATAGCACACTGGTCAGAGACATTATCTCATTGATTGTTACATCGTTTGTATGACCAAAAGTGTGAGTGAAAACATTATTATCAAAGTCACAGATGATTTTATTTATTTATTTATGTGCGTGTGTGTGTTTGTGTGTATGTGTGTGTGTGTATGTTTGTGTGTGTGTGTTTCTGTGTGTGTGTTTGTCTATGTATATGTATGTGTGTGTGTATTTGTGTGTGTGTTTGTCTATGTATATGTGTGTGTTTGTGTATGTGTGTGTGTATGTTTGTGTGTGTGTTTGTGTGTGTGTGTGTATGTGTATGTATGCATGTGTATGTGTGTGTATGTTTGTGTGTTTGTTTATGTATATGTATGTGTGTGTGTTTGTCTATGTATATGTATGTGTGTGTGTATTTGTGTGTGTGTGTGTTTGTCTATGTATATGTGTGTGTTTGTGTATGTGTGTGTGTGTATGTATGTGTATGTCTGTGTGTGTGTGTATCAGTGTGTATGTATGTATCTGTGTGTGTAATCTTGGGAAGTATGTTTGAATCCTTAATAGGATAATTTAGAAACGTCTAGATTACAAGTGTTGCGTTACGGCTTTTAACGCTGAAAAAATATAGCTATACTGCAAGCATTTTAGCCTGTAACGCAACGTCCATTCTGCACTCAAAAAAATTATGTTTTTGTGTGGGATTTTCATAGCACCGGTAATACAGGTTGTGGGTTGAGGCTAAAAAGCTTGCATTACAGCCTATACCGACATGATCAATACCGCCATCTGAGACCAGTAGTTATGGATTTTGCAAAACAAAAATGTTTCACAAAACTCATAGCTAACGTGTTACAAAGTATACTAACACCCATAATAAAAACACCCCCTAGCCTACAATAAACTACCAATAGCCCTTAAAAGGGCCTTTTGTAGGGCATTGCCCTAAGTTAAACAGCTCTTTTACCTGTAAAAAAAAAGACAAAGTCCCCCCAACAGTAAAACCCACCACCCAACCAACCCCCCAAAATAAAAAACTAACTCTAAAAAAAAAAAACCTAAGCTACCCATTGTCCTTAAAAGGGCATTCAGCTCTTTTACAAAAGCCCTAATCTAAAAAAAAAAACACACCCAATAATATGAAAAAAACCCACTAACCCCAGAATATCTACTCACGGTTCCATGGACCATGGACGGTTCCAGGATGGACATCCATCTCCATCCAGGAGGCGAGAAGTCTTCATCCAGGCGGCGATATCTTGATCCATCCCGGGGGCGTTATCTATCTTCATCCCGGCGGCGTGGAGTGGAGCCATCCTGGAAGCCGATCCCATCCTGCGTGGAGCGTCCTCTTCATACAGTCACCACCGTGTGAATTTGAACAGCCAATAGGATTTAAGTAGCTGTCATTCTATTGGCTGTTTTGAACAGCCAATAGGATTTCAGAAGCTCTCATCCTATTGGCTGATTTGAATTTGAAGAATCAAATCAGCCAATAGGTATGCAAGGTACACCATTTTTAAACGGCTACCTTGCATTCAACTTCAGTGTACGGCGGTGACCGAATGAAGAAGACGCTCCGGCTTCCAAGATTGCTCCGCTCCATGCATCCATGAAGATAAAAGAAGGCTTTTGTAAAAGAGCTGAATGCCCATTTAAGGGTCGTGAAAAAGAGCTGAATGCCCTTTTAAGGGCAATGCCCATACAAATGCCCCTTTAGGGGCAATGGGTAGCTTAGGTTTTTTTTAGAGTTAGGTTACTGTTACGGAGACTTTGTATTTTTTTTTACAGGTAAAAGAGCTGTTTAACTTAGGGCAATGCCCTACAAAAGGCCCTTTTAATGGTTATTGGTAGTTTATTGTAGGCTAGGGGGGGGGGGGTATTTTTTATAGGGCTATTAGATTATGTGTAATGTGTTTTTTATTTTGATAATTTTGTTTATTATTTTTTGTAAGCTTAGTGTTTTTTATTTTTCGTAATGTAGTGTTTATTATTTTTTGCAATTTTAGATTTTTTAATTTTGTTTTCGTAGTGTTAGGTTTTTTTTTAAATTTGTAATTTAGATTTTTTGATTGGTAGTATTTTTTTATTTTATTAAAATAGTAATGTTAGGTTAATTTATAGTTTAATGTTAGGTTTATTTTTATTTCACAGGTAAGTTTTTATTTATTTTAAGATAGTTATATTATAATTTTAATTTTAAGTTAGGTGGTGTTAGGTTTAGGGGTTAATAGTTTAATTTAGTGTTTTGCAATGTTTAGGGGTTAATAGGTTTAGTTAGTAGCGGCGATGTGGGAGGTCGTAGGTTTAGGGGTTAATAGGTTTATTTAGTGGCAACGATGTGGGAGGCCAGAGGTTTAGGCTAGGGGTTTATGTTAGGGTGTTAGGTTTAAACGTAACTTTTTTCCCCATAGACATCAATGGGGTTGCATTACAGAGTTTTTTCATTCCGCACTTCAGGTGTTAGGTTTTTTTTCTAACACTCTCTCCCCATTGATGTCTATGGGGAAAAGCAAGCACATCAAAGCAGCTCTTGGATTTTGTGCAGTATGGAGCTTAAAACCACAATATCGCACGCACAAGGAGGCTTTTCATTATCTCATAATTGCAGCAATATGGAAAGTGAAATAACGAAACTTTGTTGGCGTTAGTTTCACACACTGTTTAACGCAAAACTCGTAATCTAGGTGAAAGTGGGGTACAAGTTAAAATGAAATAATATTTCATAAATAATGCAAATACAAGAGACCAATAGGTTACATTATTTGTACATTAGAATACAAAATACAAATTAATCTTGCCCACATGTGGTCAGCTTTTATAATATACAAAGGGAAACAGCTGAGAGTAAAGGAGAAATTAAAAACATCCCAAAGACAAAATAAATGAAAGTTGAATGAATACTCCCAGAAACACATTTTGTCACAGCCCACAGGACACCTGCTGCAACAAGTATTTATGGGCTGGTAATCTACATTTTTTTTTTCATCCTCTGATAATTGCAAGCCTTGGGCACTGTTGGAAGCTTTATGGAGATGGTCTTCCAGAAGGGCTCGTAGAGGTGTAATGTTTTGAAAATTTAGTTTACGAGTGGCTTTATAATAAGCATAGGCCTCAGAATAAGATAATATGATGGGTGGAAGTGCCATATTGACTGGAGTTGTAAAGAGCAAGTAGATAACAAAATTTATGCTTACCTGATAAATTCCTTTCTCCTGTAGTGTGGTCAGTCCACGAGTCATCATTACTTCTGGGATATTAACTCCTCCCCAACAGGAAGTGCAAGAGGATTCACCCAGCAGAGCTGCTATATAGCTCCTCCCCTCTACGTCACACCCAGTCATTCGACCGAGAACCAACGAGAAAGGAGAAGCCAAAGGGTGCAGTGGTGAGTGGAGTATAATTTAAAAAATTTAGACCTGCCATAAAAAACAGGGCGGGCCGTGGACTGACCACACTACAGGAGAAAGGAATTTATCAGGTAAGCATAAATTTTGTTTTCTCCTGTTAAGTGTGGTCAGTCCACTGGTCATCATTACTTCTGGGATACCAATACCAAAGCTAAAGTACACGGATGACGGGAGGGACAGGCAGGCTCTTTATACGGAAGGAACCACTGCCTGAAGAACCTTTCTCCCAAAAACAGCCTCCGAAGAAGCAAAAGTGTCAAATTTGTAAAATTTGGAAAAAGTATGAAGAGAAGACCAAGTTGCAGCCTTGCAAATCTGTTCAACAGAAGCCTCATTCTTAAAGGCCCAAGTGGAAGCCACAGCTCTAGTAGAATGAGCTGTAATTCTTTCAGGAGGCTGCTGTCCAGCAGTCTCATAGGCTAAACGTATTATGCTACGAAGCCAAAAAGAGAGAGAGGTAGCCGAAGCTTTTTGACCTCTCCTCTGACCAGAATAAATGACAAACAGGGAA
Organism: Bombina bombina; assembly: GCF_027579735.1. Lineage (NCBI taxonomy): Eukaryota > Metazoa > Chordata > Amphibia > Anura > Bombinatoridae > Bombina > Bombina bombina. Next base: position 299,043,780 of record NC_069506.1, on the reverse strand, counting down.
GACGTTTGTCGAAAATCCTTAGTTGCCTGTAGATAAAATTTCAGGGCACGGACTACATCTAGATTGTGTAGCAGACGTTCCTTCTTCGAAGAAGGATTAGGACACAAAGATGGAACAACAATCTCTTGATTGATATTCCTGTTAGTGACCACCTTAGGTAAGAACCCAGGTTTAGTACGCAGAACTACCTTGTCTGAATGAAAAATCAGATAAGGAGAATCACAATGTAAGGCAGATAACTCAGAGACTCTTCGAGCCGAGGAAATAGCCATTAAAAACAGAACTTTCCAAGATAACAGCTTGATATCAATGGAATGAAGGGGTTCAAACGGAACACCCTGTAAAACATTAAGAACTAAGTTCAAACTCAATGGTGGAGCAACAGTTTTAAACACAGGCTTGATCCTAGCTAAAGCCTGACAAAAAGCTTGAACGTCCGGAACCTCTGACAGACGTTTGTGTAAAAGAATGGACAGAGCTGAAATCTGTCCCTTTAAGGAACTAGCGGATAAACCCTTTTCTAAACCTTCTTGTAGAAAAGACAATATCCTAGGAATCCTAACCTTACTCCATGAGTAACTCTTGGATTCGCACCAATATAAGTATTTACGCAATATTTTATGGTAAATCTTTCTGTAACAGGCTTCCTAGCCTGTATTAAGGTATCAATTACTGACTCAGAAAAACCACGTTTTGATCAAATCAAGCGTTCAATTTCCAAGCAGTCAGCTTCAGAGAAATTAGATTTTGATGTTTGAAGGGACCCTGGATCAGAAGGTCCTGTCTCAGAGGCAGAGACCAAGGTGGACAGGATAACATGTCCACTAGATCTGCATACCAAGTCCTGCGTGGCCATGCAGGCGCTATTAGAATCACTGATGCTCTCTCCTGTTTGATTCTGGCAATCAATCGAGGAAGCATCGGGAAGGGTGGAAACACATAAGCCATCCCGAAGGTCCAAGGTGCTGTCAAAGCATCTATCAGAACCGCTCCCGGATCCCTGGATCTGCACCCGTAACGAGGAAGCTTGGCGTTCTGTCGAGACGCCATGAGATCTATCTCTGGTTTGCCCCAACGTTGAAGAATTTGGGCAAAAACCTCCGGGTGAAGTTCCCACTCCCCCGGATGAAAAGTCTGACGACTTAGGAAATCCGCCTCCCAGTTCTCTACTCCCGGGATGTGGATTGCTGACAGGTGGCAAGAGTGAGACTCTGCCCAGCGAATTATCTTTGATACTTCCATCATTGCTAGGGAGCTTCTTGTCCCTCCCTGATGGTTGATGTAAGCTACAGTCGTGATGTTGTCCGACTGAAACCTGATGAACCCCCGAGTTGTTAACTGGGGCCAAGCCAGAAGGGCATTGAGAACTGCTCTCAATTCCAGAATGTTTATTGGCAGGAGACTCTCCTCCTGATTCCATTGTCCCTGAGCCTTCAGAGAATTCCAGACAGCGCCCCAACCTAGTAGGCTGGCGTCTGTTGTTACAATTGTCCAGTCTGGCCTGCTGAATGGCATCCCCCTGGACAGATGTGGCCGAGAAAGCCACCATAGAAGAGAATTTCTGGTCTCTTGATCCAGATTCAGCATAGGGGACAAGTCTGAGTAATCCCCATTCCACTGACTTAGCATGCACAATTGCAGCGGTCTGAGATGTAGGCGTGCAAAGGGTACTATGTCCATTGCCGCTACCATTAAGCCGATCACCTCCATGCATTGAGCTACTGACGGGTGTTGAATGGAATGAAGGACACGGCATGCATTTTGAAGCTTTGTTAACCTGGCTTCTGTCAGGTAAATCTTCATTTCTACAGAATCTATAAGAGTCCCCAAGAAGGGAACTCTTGTGAGTGGAAAGAGAGAACTCTTCTTTTCGTTCACCTTCCATCCATGCGACCTTAGAAATGCCAGTACTAACTCTGTATGAGACTTGGCAGTTTGAAAGCTTGAAGCTTGTATCAGAATGTCGTCTAGGTAGGGAGCTACCGAAATTCCTCGCGGTCTTAGTACCGCCAGAAGAGCACCCAGAACCTTTGTGAAGATTCTTGGAGCCGTAGCCAATCCGAATGGAAGAGCTACAAACTGGTAATGCCTGTCTAGGAAGGCAAACCTTAGATACCGGTAATGATCTTTGTGAATCGGTATGTGAAGGTAAGCATCCTTTAAATCCACTGTGGTCATGTACTGACCCTTTTGGATCATGGGTAAGATTGTCCGAATAGTTTCCATTTTGAACGATGGAACTTGTTTAGGATCTTTAAATCCAAGATTGGCCTGAAAGTTCCCTCTTTTTTGGGAACCACAAACAGATTTGAGTAAAACCCTTGTCCTTGTTCCGACCGCGGAACCGGATGGATCACTCCCATTAGTAAAAGATCTTGTACACAGCGTAGAAACGCCTCTTTCTTTATTTGGTTTGTTGACAACCTTGACAGATGAAATCTCCCTTTTGGGGGAGAGGATTTGAAGTCCAGAAGATATCCCTGAGATATGATCTCTAACGCCGAGGGATCCTGGACATCTCTTGCCCAAGCCTGGGCGAAGAGAGAAAGTCTGCCCCCCACTAGATCCGTTCCCGGATCGGGGGCCCTCAATTCATGCTGTCTTAGGGGCAGCAGCAGGTTTCCTGGCCTGCTTGCCCTTGTTCCAGGACTGGTTAGGTCTCCAGCCTTGTCTGTAGCGAGCAACAGCTCCTTCCTGTTTTGGTGCAGAGGAAGTTGATGCTGCTCCTGCTTTGAAATTACGAAAGGAACGAAAATTAGACTGTCTAGCCTTAGGTTTGGCTCTGTCTTGAGGCAGGGCATGGCCTTTACCTCCTGTAATGTCAGCGATAATTTCTTTCAACCCGGGCCCGAATAAGGTCTGCCCTTTGAAAGGTATGTTAAGTAATTTAGATTTAGAAGTAACGTCAGCTGACCAGGATTTTAGCCACAGTGCTCTGCGTGCCTGAATGGCGAATCCGGAATTCTTAGCCGTAAGTTTAGTTAAATGTACTACGGCATCCGAAATAAATGAATTAGCTAGCTTAAGTATCTTAAGCTTGTTTGAAATCTCATCTATAGTTATTGAGTCAAGAGTCTCTTCCAGGGACTCGGACCAAAAAGCGACCGCGGCCGTGACAGACGCAATACATGCAAGGGGTTGCAATATAAAACCTTGTTGAACAAACATTTTCTTAAGGTAACCCTCTAATTTTTTATCCATTGGATCTGAAAAGGCACAGCTATCCTCCACCGGGATAGTGGTACGCTTAGCCAGAGTAGAAACCGCTCCCTCCACCTTAGGGACCGTCTGCCATAAGTCCCGTGTGGTGGCGTCTATTGGAAACATTTTTCTAAACACAGGAGGGGGGAAAAGGGTACACCGGGCCTATCCCACTCCTTAGTAATTATCTCTGTAAGCCTCTTAGGTATAGGAAATACGTCAGTACTCGCCGGTACCGCATAGTATCTATCCAGCCTACATAATTTCTCTGGGATTGCAACGGTGTTACAATCATTTAGAGCTGCTAATACCTCCCCTAACAGTACACGGAGGTTTTCGAGTTTAAACTTAAAATTAGAAATGTCTGAATCCATTCTATTGGGATCAGAACCGTCACCTGCTGATTGAAGCTCTCCGTCCTCATGTTCAGCATACTGTGACGCAGTATCAGACATGGCCCTATTATCAACAGCGCACTCTGTTCTCACCCCAGAGTGATCACGCTTACCTCTTAGTTCTGGTAATTTAGCCAAAACTTCAGTCATAACATTAGCCATATCCTGTAATGTGATTTGTAATGGCCGCCCTGATGTACTCGGCGCTACAATATCACGCACCTCCCGAGCGGGAGATGCAGGTACTGACACGTGAGGCGAGTTAGTCGGCATAACTCTCCCCTCGTTGTTTGGTGAAATATGTTCAATTTGTACAGATTGACTTTTATTTAAAGTAGCATCAATGCAATTAGTACATAAATTTCTATTGGGCTCCACTTTGGCTTTAGCACATATAGCACAGAGATTAAACGTTTTTTATCACAGTCAGCTACAATCTCACAGCTCTGCTGTGAGTGATTACCTCCCTCAAAATAAGTTTTGAAGACCCCTGAGCTCTGTAGAGACGAACCGGATCATGCAGGGAAGACAAGAGACTTCTGACTGAATTTTTTGATGCGTAGCAAAAGCGCCAAAATAGGCCCCTCCCCCTCACACACAACAGTGAGGGAGATCAGTAAACTGTCTTAAATTAAATAAAACGACTGCCAAGTGGAAAAAAACAGTGCCCAAAACATTTTTTCACCCAGTACCTCAGAAAATTAAACGATTTAACATGCCAGCAAAAACGTTTAACATCAAATAAATGAAATGTCATTAGAAAACCTGTTGCTAGTCACTGCAAATTAGGCTAAAGTCTTATGCATACAGTATTATCCCAGTGAAGTGCCATTCCCCAGAATACTGAAGTGTAAAATATACATACATGACAGCCTGATACCAGTTGCTACTACTGCATTTAAGGCTGAGCTTACATTATATCGGTATGGCAGAATTTTCTCAGTCAATTCCATTGTCAGAAAATAATATGCTGCTACATACCTCTTTGCAGATTAACCTGCCCGCTGTCCCCTGATCTGAAGTTTACCTCACTCCTCAGATGGCCGAGAACAGCAATATGATCTTAACTACGCCGGCTAAAATCATACAAAAAACTCAGGTAGATTCTTCTTCAAATTCTACCAGAGAAGGAACAACACACTCCGGTGCTGTTATAAAATAACAAACTTTTGATTGAAGGTATAAAACTAAGTATAATCACCACAGTCCTCTCACACATCCTATCTATTAGTTGGGTGCAAGAGAATGACTGGGTGTGACGTAGAGGGGAGGAGCTATATAGCAGCTCTGCTGGGTGAATCCTCTTGCACTTCCTGTTGGGGAGGAGTTAATATCCCAGAAGTAATGATGACCCGTGGACTGACCACACTTAACAGGAGAAATGGGACCTGTATTTATGATATTGAAATAAAAATATCCACCTACAGCAAGTTAGTAAAGCACCCTGTATAATATAGTAAGAATATAGATGGCAAATAGAGAGTAAAACTCCTTATATGTAATGTTGATGTTTTATCCCCTAAAGCGTTTCAGCTGGCATATTTACCCCTGATTAAGAGATCTACACCTTAGCTTAATGGGAAAGAGTGAAGAGAGAGCTACAGTATGTCATGAAACCAGAACTACCCTTAACTAGAAAAAAAAATAGTACTAGAGGCACCAAATTAACAACAACCTTGTTACTGAGTGGCAGGAGGAAAAACAGAAGCCAACAGAGGCCTAGTTTCCATTGAGGTGGTAAATTGTGGAAACTGGTGATAAAAACATTTATCTCCATTAAAGTCTATGGAGAATTTTTGGGTTACCACCAGTTTCCAAATGTTACCACCTCAATGGAAACTAGGCCAGAGTTGGTAGAAGACAGACCTTCTCTGCAGTTGTCTAATCAGAACTTGAGATGTCCATCTATATCCAAATAATTAGCAGCACTGGGCTATATCATTAAATAAACATCTCTTTATTTATTTTACATTATTTTTATTGAGGTTTTCAAACAGAAAGAATAAAAACAAATAATATAACAAACAAACAATTGGCATGTTGTCAATTTCTGAGATCTCTGTTAAGACAATTTCCAAGGGTCAGTAGTAAGATGAATCAAATAATCAGATGTAGGACAATTTCTAGGATTTCCATGACCATAATCAGCATAATGGAGGTCAATGTCCATCTCCGTCCGGAGAAAGGGAGTGACCACTATCCAGCTATAGCCCCTTTAAAGGGCTGGTGGAAGAACCCCCAGAGTGCAAGTATTTGCTTTTAAGTCGGGTCGGGGTCAGGTACCATCGTGATAGAACTTTATAATTTAGCTCTAAAAATTTAGTGGATGTAGAGGATTCTTTGGTAAGTTGAAATATTCTATTCCATGTCTGGTGATCTATATTGGTGCCCAATTCTAATTGCCATTTGTGGGAAAAGGATGGGAGCTTGGAGTTCTGACTTGCTGTTAAGATTGTTTTTGCTCTAGCTAAAGAGCGTCATAGCTTACCCTCTGTTATACACAGAGATTCAAAGGGTGTGAGTGGCCTAGTCCAGTCTTGTTTGTGGATAGAGGTTTTTAAGTAAGTGTTGCAACTCTCTGTATTTCAGCCATTTAGCAAAAGCCCCATTCATGATGTCTGTAAGCTCATTTATGGGTTTTATATGTGGGCCATTAAGCAATTTACAAATAGGGATCGTGAAACCTAGTTCCTGGTGTAAATGTATACAATTTTAGTAGTCGAGTCTGCCCATAAATTCTGCATTGGTGGATATTGGAGAGAGGGGAGATCTGGGTGTGGAAATATGTGGAAGCATCCTTTGGATCTTATCCCATACTCAGAATACACTCAGGTATAGGGGGTACAGTTTTATCGCTTTGGGCCTATTTTATTTAGGGGTACAACATAGGGCCCCCGGACTGGGTATGCAAAGGATATGGGAGTCTATGGACACCCAGGCCTTTGTTTGTGTATTTTTATGCCAATCCAATATTCGTTGTAAAGAGGTCGCTCTATAATAAGTGTTAAGGCATGGAAGACCTAGTCCCCCTTCCGAATACGGTCTGTAGAGTGTGTCTTTATTTACTCGGGGTTTTGTGGATCCCTAAATATAAGAATTCAGGAGGGATTACCATTTACCTATGTGAGAGGGTGTTAGGGGAATCGGTAAGGCTTGGAGAACATAGAGGATTCTAGGTAATGTGGTCATCTTCAGGGTCTGGATACTTCCCCACCAAGAGAAGGGGCGGGAGGCCCAGGATGTTAAATCAGATCAAATGGTAGAGAAGAGGCTATTATAATTCAGAACAAAGAGTTGTTTATGGTTTGGAGTAAGGCTGATGCCCAGGTATTTTAAAACTTTAAGTTGAAGTTTATAGGGGTTGTTCATAGTGAGGGATGCTAGCTGTGGCTCGGGTAGGTTAATATCTAAGAGTTCTGATTTCGAGTAGTTAATCGAGAAGTAGTTTTGTGGCTGCGGGAAGGGATATGTTGGGAGAGGCAAGGGACAACAAGACATCGTCTGCATAGAGAGACATTTTTAAATTGTTATTTCCCAAAGGGATTTCTTTAATCGCTGTGTTTTGCCTTATACGCGCCGCTAGGGTCTCTATACTTAAAACAAATAGAAGGGGAGATAGAGGGCAGCCCTGTCTTGTGCCGTTCCCTATCTTGAAAGTGTCTGATAGTACTCTGTTTAGTTGTACCTTGGCTGTTGTTGTATGGTATAGGGCTTTGATTCTATTGACAATGGTGTCTCCAAAGAATAGAAAGGACCAGTGAAGATGGTCAAAAGCCTTCTCTGTGTCCATGGATAGAAGGACTGTTTCAACTTTGTTTATTTTGGCATATTCAATTAATTGGAGTGCCCTAATCATATTGTCCCTTGCCTCTCTGCCAGGTACAAGCCAACCTGGTCAATATGTATTAATGACAGAAGAATTTAATTGATGTGAGTGGCAAGAATTTTAACAAGGATTTTAAGGTCTGTGTTTAGGAGCGATATAGGTCTATAGCTGCTTGGGGAATTTGGTGACTTGCCCGCTTTGGGGATAACTGAAATATGCTCCTCTTTAATGAGCGTTGGGAGTTGTTCAGATTTGTCTATGGACTGGAATAGTGTGAGCAAATGGGGAGCAAGTATATCACTAGTCTTGTAGTATTTGTTAGTAAGGCCGTCGGGTCCAGGGCTTTTGCCAGATGGAAGGTCTTTAATGACTGTTAAGATTTCCTGAATAGTGATAGGTTCGTCAAGTGTTTTTTTTTGCTGATTAGTTAGTGGGGGGCCTATGGATTCTAGTTATGTATTAATCTCAGCTTCAGTAGGGGTGGACCTTGAAGCAAAAAGATTATATATATGCTTATAATAATCTCTGAACACTTTTACAATTTTAGGGGACTCGGCTACTTGAATGCATGATTCATCATCAATATTATATATGTGATGTTGAGATGTTTTTTTGTGTTGGGCCTTCGCTAATAGGGGGCCTGCTTTGTTACCTCCGTGAAAATAAACTTTCTTGAGGTAAAGGGCTTTTTTGTGTGCTTCTCTCTGTAGATGGGCATTTAAGGCTGTTCTAACTTCTGTGAGTTTGGATAAGGTGTCTGCTAGGTGTGGGTTTAGTTTGTGTAGGTCCTCGGTTGTTTTGAGGTTGTGCTGAAGGGTATTGTATTCTTGAATGCTTGCTCTATTAGAGTTCGCCGTATATATTGGATAAGACTCCCTCTAATAACAGTTTTGTGAGCTTCCCAAAGGATGCCAGCTTTATCTATCAAGTTTGTGTTGTGTCGAAAGTATTCCATTAGGGTTTTCCTGGCATCTGTTAGAGTAATGGGGTTGTGCAGGAGGGATTTGTCTAACCTCCAGCATCCCTGTCTGTGCGGTTTATTATACCAGTCTAGTTCCATGATTACAGAAGAGTGATCCGACCATGCTGTTGGCCCATGTTCTGTGTGTGTCACCAGTGCTATATGGTTGTGGTCTATTAAGAAGCATTAAGGTATATTAAGAAGTAATCAGTTCGGGAATATGACTTTTGGGTGTGTGAATAAAAGGTATAATCACGTGATTTAGCATGCTGTAGTCTCCAAGCATCTATTAATATATTATTGTTAAGGCTGTCTAAAATTGCTTATTGTTATAATTGTGTTGCCGAGGTCTTTTAGTATAGGAACTGTCATGTGAGGGTTGAGAGTGATGTTTAGGTTTCCCCCTACAATTAGAAAGCCCTTCTTGGACTCAAGCAGTTTATCGTTAGTTCTCTTAAAGAACCGGTTTTGATTAAAGTTAGGGGCATAAATGCAGACTAGAGTCACTCGGTGTTGAATAAAAGGCCAGTTAGTATCAACAGTCTTACTTCCGGATCGACAAATCGATCAGTTAGGTGGAATTGTGTTTTTTATGGAAAAGGATTCCCACTCCAAGGGTTTTCTTAGTAGGGTGTGTGGAAGTAGCCCGTGGGGTAGTCAGGTGAGGAGAATTTAGGTTGCTTATCTCTTGAGAAGTGGGTCTCCTGAATAAATATATCCCCTCTTAATTTCTTAAAGTGGTTTAGGGCAATAGATCCCCTACAGTTTTGTGTGATAAATTTAATTTGGTTCATAGCCATAGTTTTCTTACCTGAGGCGTAGTGCTATATAGAGGCGGGGTATGATGGGTAACTGAACCGTTTGAGGTCACTCCGAGGGTCCCTGCCAGCCCTGCAGCACAAGTACAAGGCCAGTGAAAGAGGTACTGGGCCCATGAAAATGAGTATCCAGAACATACAGTCTTTTTGAGTAGAGTTTGTCCTAGTATAATAGCATACAAGATGCCAAAGTAACAAAAAAAACATTGAACAATGAACATGAACATAACAGTATACAAATAAACATGACTATTACAGTCTATTACTGGGTTTGGTAAAGTTCCACTCGATGAAAAATCTTCAGGTTGTATTGTAAAGTTCCGGTGTCTTTGAGGTTTAAGCAGGTGGATTTCTATTGCGGTTGTGGTGGGAGATCAGGTGGATCTCTTTGTGTGGTGATATTTCCCTGAAGTCTTGGTAGGGAAGGTTGAGGGATAGCTAGAAATTTGCAGAAGTCTTCAATATCATCGATTGATTTGTAGGTGGCAGTTTTGTTGTTTTTGAGGACTCTAGTGCTAAATGGAAAACCCCATCTATATGGGATTTTGTGCTTTCTGAGGTGTTTCGTTAGGAACTTAGCTTCTTTTCTGTTGTTGAGAGCCATAGGACTCAGGTCTGGGTAGATCTGAATTGAGCACCCCTCGAAATGAAGGGGTGAGCTTTTTCTGGCAGCCTGATCGATTTGTTCTTTGTTCTGGTATTTTTGGAATTTAAGGATTACATCTCTCGTGGTTCAGACTCTCGCAGCTTTGGCCGGAGTGCTCAATGTGCTCTATCGATTAGTATGAGAGGGAGGGATTCGTCCTTAATTAGAAAAGTCTTTGCAAGTATTGTGGAAGGAAATCTGAGGTTACTGTTTCGGGGATTTCCCTGATGCGAAGATTCTGTCGTCTCCCTCTATTGTCCAGATATTCTAATTGACTTTTGAGCTGCTGTATTTGAGAATCTGGGTAGGTTAAACATCTGGAGTGGCCGTCAACTGTGTTTATGATGTCGTTGGTCTGTTCTTCTGCATATTCGATTAGTTCTCCAAGGTCTGCCATATCCTTTTTAACTTCAGCGAGGCTTTCCCTGAAGGAAAGAGTTAAGGTCGGCCTTAGTGGCTTTGGTTTAAGGGGTTTTATCTTCTAGTGCCGTCTCAGCTAGTGTTTGAGCACCCATTGAGCCGTCGTTTTCTAGGTCTGCGTCAGATCCTTGTGAAGAGCTTAGTGTTTTAAAGTATGAGTTCAGTTTAGTAGCTGCAGGCGTGGTGGCTTTAGGTGGTTTGTCTCCTTTAATTGCCCATCTTGATGCCATATTGGGTATAGGGTATAAAGGCCCTTTTGTGTGGGTAAGATAATGCATAAACTTGAATAGCCGATATTTAGGGAGCATTCAAGTCCTGCAGCAGTTCCTCAGCTAATAATGGTGGGTAATTCAATAGGGAACACTATAATATTATAGGGTGCTCGTTTTACTTCGACTTAATAGTCTGAGATGTATATAAATCGTCTCTTACTTATTTAGCAGTTGTTTTAGGAGCATCCACTGTTTGCGCTGTTTCGTGGCGTTTTTATTTGGGCCTATGTCCCTGCGTCCCCAGCACCCCTGAGATTGTATTCCGTGCAAGCGTGATTCCTTTGAATCGCTGCGGGGACCGGGTGCCGGCCAGTCACTCACCTGAAGTTGATAGTCGTGTGTCCGCTAAGGTCTTGTGTCGGCGGCTGAATCCGGTGAGTCTGGTGGTTCCGACAGTGGCCTCCGCAGCTTACGGAGGGCTTTCGAGGCGCCGTAGGATACAGGGCAGGTTGGTGCTTGATTGAGGCTGGTGATGAGCGTTTATCTGTGCTCTACATGTGAAAAAAGATCAGTTCAGCTTGCTGATCGGCGGAGCTCTTCATTTTTGCAACCCTCCATACTGGAAGTCGGCCCGCCCCCATAAACATTTCTTTAATGTCAAATCCAGGGTACATGGGATATTACTAATGAGTTACCATCAAATACACAGCATGAGAACAGAATGAGCCCACCTGAGGAAGCCTTCATGAAATGCACAGGAATATACAACAGATTCTGCGATCATAAACCTAGATTACGTGTTTTACGTGCGGTAACAGGGGTGCGGTGCTAACGCACAGTTTTGTCTCACCGCTCACCTACAGTAACGTTGGTATTACAGGTTTTTTTAAACCCGGCGTTAGCCGCAAAAAAGTGAGCACAGAGCAAAATTTAGCTCCACATCTCATCTCAATACCAGCGCTGCTTACGGTAGCAGTGAGCTGGCAAAACGTGCTTGTGCACGATTTCCCCATAGGAATCAATGGGGCAGATTCGGCTGAAAAAAAGTCTAACAACTGCAAAAAAGCAGCGTTCAGCTCCTAACGCAGCCCCATTGATTCCTATGGGGAAATACAATTTATGTCTACACCTAACACCCTAACATGAACCCCGATTCTAAACACCCCTAATATTACACTTATTAACCCCTAATCTGCCGCCCCTGACATTGCCGACACCTGCATAATATTATTAACCCCTAATCTGCCACTCCGGACACCGCCGCCACCTACATTATACTTATGAACCCCTAATCTGATGCCCCCAACATCACCGAACCCTACATTATATTTATTAACCCCTAATCTGCCGCCCACAATGTCGCCGCCACTATAATAAATATATTAAACCCTAAACCTAAGTCTAACCCTAACACCCCCCTAACTTAAATATAATTTTAAATAATCTAAATAAAATTACTACAATTAACTAAATTATTCCTATTTAAAACTAAATACTTACCTATAAAATAAACCCTAAGCTAGCTACAATATAGCTACAATTCCTCATCAGTGTACAGTGGCGATCGTATGAAGAGGATCCTCCACGCTCCGGCTCCGGTCTTCAGTTCCAGCGTCGTCGATCTTCAGTTCCAGCATTGCCGGTCTTCAGTTCCAGATGGACGGTCTTCAGCTCCGCGGTCAACGGTCTTCAACTCCTCCGCTCCGCGCCCGCTGGATCCTGGAAGAAGAAGAGGTCGCCGTCTGGAAGAAGACTTCTCCGCCTGGAACAGGACCTTCTCCGCTGGTCTTCAGGACAGGTAAGGAGCACTTGGGGGTTAGACTTAGGTTTTTTAAGGGGGGAGTGGGTGGGTTAGAGTAGGGGTATGTGGGTGGTGGGTTGTAATGGGGGGGTTGTTCTTTTTTTACAGGTAAAAGAGCTGATTACTTTGGGGCAATGCCCCACAAAAGGCCCTTTTAAGGGCTGATAATAGAGCTGATTACTTTTGTAATTTAGATTAGGGTAGGGAATTTTTTTTATTTTGGGGGGCTTTGTTATTTTATTAGGGGGCTTACAATAGGTGTAATTAGCTTAAAATTCTTGTAATCTTTTTTATTTTTTGTAATTTAGTGTTTGTTTTTGTAATTTAATTTAGTGTATTTAATTGTATTTTAGTTTATATATTTGTAGTTTATTTAATTAATTTATTGATAGTGTAGGTGTATTTGTAACTTAGGTTAGGATTTATTTTACAGGTAAATTGGTAATTATTTTAACTAGATAGCTATTAAATAGTTATTAACTATTTAATAGCTATTGTACCTAGTTAAAATAAATATAAACCCTAAAATAGCTACAATGTAATTATTAATTATATTGTAGCTAGCTTAGGGTTTATTTTATAGGTAAGTATTTAGTTTTAAATAGAAGTAATTTAGTTAATATTATTAATATTATTTAGATTTATTTTAATAATAATTAAATTAGGGGTGTTAGAGTTAGATAGGGTTAATATAGTTAATATATATAATATAATAACTATATTAACTATATTAACCCTAATATAATTAGGGTTAATATAGTTAATATAGGTGGCGGCGGTGTAGGGGGGGTCAGATTAGGGGTTAATATATTTAATATAGGTGGCGGCGGTGTAGGGGGATTAGATTAGGGGGTAATAAATTTATTATAGGTGGCGGCGGTGTAGGGGGATTAGATTAGGGGGTAATACATTTATTATAGGTGGTGGCGGTGTAGGGGGATTAGATTACAGGTAAAAGAGCTGATTACTTTGTGACAATGCCCCGCAAAAAGCCCTTTTAAGGGCTGGTAATAGAGCTGGTTACTTTGGGGCAATGCCCCGCAAAAGGTCCTTTTAAGGGCTGGTAATAGAGCTGGTTACTTTGGGGCAATGCCACGCAAAAGGCCCTTTTCAGGGCTATTTGTAGGGTTAGACTTAGGTTTAGTGGTAGGGAAATTTTAGTATTTTAGTATTTTAGCGGTTAATAAATTTAATATAGGTGGCGGTGGTGTAGGGGATTAGATTAAGGGGTAATACATTTATTATAGGTGGCGGTGGTGTAGGAGGATTAGATTACAGGTAAAAGAGCTGATTACTTTGTGAAAATGCCCCGCAAAAAGTCCTTTTAAGGGCTGGTAATAGAGCTGGTTACTTTGGGGCAATTCCCCCGCAAAAGGCCCTTTTAAAGGCTCGTAATAGAGCTGGTTACTTTGGGGCAATGCCACACAAAAAGCCCTTTTCAGGGCTATCTTTAATTTAGTTTAGGGTAGGGACATTTTAGGGGGTAATACATTTATTATAGGTGGCGGCGGAGTAGGGGAATTAGATTAGGGGTTAATCATTTTAATATAGGTGGCGGCAGTGTAGGGGGATTAGATTAGGGGGTAATATAGTTAAAATAGGTGGCGGCGGGGTAGGGGGCTCACATTAGGGGTAATAATTTTAATATAGATGGCGGCGGTGTAGGGGGATTACATTAGGGGTTAATCATTTTAATGTAGGTGGCGGTGGTGTAGGGGGATCACATTAGGGGGTTAGACATTTAATGTAGGTGGCGGCGGGGTCCGAGAGCGGCGGTTTAGGGGTTAAACACATTTTATTAGGGATTGCGGCGGGGGATCGCTGTTGACAGGTAGATAGACATTACGCATGTGTTAGGTGTTAGGTTTTATTTTGCAGCCAGTTTAGGGAGCTACGGGGCTCCAATACTCAGCGTAAGGCTTACTACGCCTGCAATTTGTGGCTAGGTGAAAATGGAGTAAGATTTCTCCATTTTCGCCACGTAAGTCCTTACGCTGTATATTGGATACCAAACTGCGCGGGTTTGGTATACCTGTCTATGGGGCAAAAACTACGGCCGAAGGCAGAAATATATGAGCGTAACTTCTATGTTACGCCGTATATGTGATACCAAACCAGCGCAAAATTTGGCGTCGCCGGCTTTTGCGGGCGACGATTTATATTGGATCGCGGCCAAGAACTCAGAAGTAACACAGCAGTAGAAAAAACAACAACTGTGTGGATATCAGTAGTACTGGTGCTCAGAGAATGATGTGGTCTGCTAGAGAAGGAGGAGAAAGATGCCCATTTTTATATTAACGATATCAGAAGTTAGTTCAAAATGCCCAGCCATTGTGAAATCACTTAATGATTATACCCAATGCACGTTACAGGTTCCTGGGTATATATACTGGTTGGCACATGGTACTCCCATTGCTCAGAGAGAAGTCATGTCAAAGTTAGCTCCTCTGGCTGTAAGTAGGCAATTTTAGGGACACTAAACTCAAAATATAATTCTCCATAAAATATTTTTATGTACTTTCATTGTGTAGTTTGCTTGTGGTTTATCTCACAAAATCACAAATGTGATCTGCAACATGTTACACAGAAAATCTTGATCAGTGTAGGAGCTTATTTGTATCAGTACCTAATTTGCTACAGTGGGGGAGATAAAATAATCATAACTAAGAGGCAGTTGTATAGAATTATAAAACAGTTATTTATGCAGACCTTTTGTAATGAAATGTTTTATTGCTAATATATACTATGCATACATTAAAAGCCCAGGTATGTGTAATGAGTGACATCTGTAGAGAGTATCCCAGATGATATTGAGGATTGGTCTACAAGCTTCCAGTTCAGCTTTTATTAGCAGTCACACGGTTGTCATGGTGCCAGGTGACATCCACAACAGTAACAGTAGCAAACATTAACCTTGTAAAGAAGCCCAATCTCATATATTTAGCTTGAGTAAATCCCTTCTTTTGTAGGCTAGACAACCAATACACTATTTTTTTCTCTGTTGTTTCTTTGTAAAAAAAATCAATTAAAAAAAACATAAAAACAAATTATTTAAAACCTGATAACATAAAAAGGGAATTGCATTTTTAATTTAAATTCAAATAATATAAAATTACAAAGAGAATTAAAAAAATACGTTAATCTGTTTTTTAAAAGAAACAATAAAAAGCTTGTGACATCAGAGCCACAGCCCAGCATATGTCACCAAATACCAGACCTGACAATTGCTTCTTTCTCTTTTATCAGTGAGAAATGAGTAATTCTCTGCCAGCACATAAAATGCTCCCAGCGTCTGGAGATACAGAGTAGAAAATCATGTACGTAGCAGAGTATTTATGCTCCCCTAGGCCCAGGGAAATCTGCTGCCCCCTACCCCAACAACTGTATCTCAAATGTATCTCTACATTTCTAACAACTGGATTGTAAGGGGGTCATATACTCCCACTAGGCAACCAGGGATTATTGATTTGTAATAAAAATAATAAATATAATAATTGGAGCACGTGGCAGTGGATATAAGGCATCATCCCATAAAGCTTTGAAATCTGCTGTCTTCTATTTCTGCTGCCCTAGGCACACGCCAAGCTGGCCTTGGCTAAA